>NC_069805.1:33810129-33912095 GCF_027406575.1 Nycticebus coucang | reverse complement strand
TAAAAGTCGATGACCATCCTCTTCTAGCTTGAAAGGTTTCAGCAGAGAGATCTGCAGTTACTCTGATATTCTTCCCCTTGTAGGTAATGGTTTTCTTTCGTCTGGCATCTTTCAGAATTTTCTCCTTCATATTAACTTTAGTGAAATTGATTATGATGTGTCTGGGGGATGTCTTATTTGGGTTGAGTCGTGCTGGAGTTCTGAAACTGTCTGCTATCTGAATTTCAGAATCTCTTGGCATATCTGGAAAGTTCTCCTTCATAATCTCATGGAGAGACTCTGTGCCTTGTGAAACCACTTCATCACTTTCGGGGATCCCCATAAGACTAATATTGGTTTTCTTCAAATTATCCAAGAGCTCTCTGAGAGAGTGGTCTGTTTTTGCTCTCCATTTCTCTTCTTCTTTGAGGGGTTAGGAGCATTCGAAAGCTTTGTCTTCAATGTCAGAAATCCTTTCTTCTGCTTGCTCCATTCTGTTACTAAGGGATTCTACTGTGTTTCTCAGATCTTTGAGGGATGCAACTTCTTATCTCAATGTGTCGAAATCTTTGGTCATTTGGTCTTTGAATCTGTTGAATTCTTGAGATAACTTTTGGAATTCTAATTTGATCTTATTTGCTATCCAGATCCTGAATTCAATTTCTGACATCTCAGCTATTTGTTTGTGCATGAGGTCTTGTGCTGTTTCTGCCCCATTGATCCTTGGGGGAGTTGATCTACTCTGATTATTCATATTGCCAGAGTTTTTCTGTTGGTTTCGCCTCATGATTGTTTTTCACCGTTGCCTCTGGCTGTCCTCAGAGTTGGGGAGGTGTCTCTCCAAGATTAGACCCCAGAGGGATCACTCTATTGTTGCTGGGTCTTCGTAGGGAGTGACCCTGTGTAGTTCCTCTGGGGCTGCTCTAGCTAGGGAGTTCTGGTTGTGGAAGCAGCTCCAGTTTGTGACACACCCGGATCCAGCAACAGGGCTGGGGGTGGTGCACATGGTTCTGGGAGTGCCAGGCGCCCAGTGACTTTGGCACAGAGAGCTAAGGCTCCAGCAGTCTCTGGCCAGGAGAAGAGCTCTGCGCAGAGGCAGGGAGGGCCCCAAAGGGCACGCAGCTACCAGAGTCCCTGTCCAGATGAATGGGCTAGTGTGGAAGCTGGGAGGACACAGGAGGGAGGACATAAGAGGGAGGATGCAGGGTTGCGTGGCTCCCACAGTTCCTGGTCAGGGAATGTGGAGGCCCGGTGGGTGCGGGTCACTGGTTGGGGGTCGCTGCACAGCTCTTATGGACGTCTGGGCGGCACCAAGCCCAGGAGTTTGAGGTTGCTATGAGCTGTGATGTCACAGCACTCTACCCAGGGCAACAGCCCAAGGCTCCGTCTCACTCTGCCTCTAAGGATTAAGGCTGTAAGGCAGCTCAGTCCCCGCCTTTAGGCTGCTCAGTCAGTAGGTTACTTTGACCTGCCCAATCCTTGCTCTGAGACCCTGAGGGTGGAGCTTGCCAGGGCGGTTCTTTCACAGTGGCTTCCTGCACCCAACTTAGTGGCTCAGTCTGGGGCCCCAGACAATGCCCAAAGTTCTCCACACTCCTGCTGAAGCTCTCCCCAAGGCAGTTCGACTGAGTGCCAAGTCCAAGAACACCGAAACAGTTCACAGGTAAGGCCTTTCCGGTTTGCAGTCTCACTGCTGCTTGTACTTAGGTTGCCGGCGTGATTAGGTCGATCGAACACACGCAACCACTTGCCAGTTTTCCACTGTTTTTGTCCTCCTCTTGGGGTCCAGAAGTCCCTTGCTGGCTCCCTGTATCCTCAAAGGGATGATTATAGGCAGATCCCAGCGGCCAGAGATGCCTGGAATCTTGTCTCCCCAGACTTGCTGTTCCCAGTTGCAGGGAAGCTGTTACTCCCATCCCAGATTTTAAAGACTCTATCTGAAAGGAAGAAAGAATATAAAATATCTCATTACTAATTTTATATTGATGATATGTGAAAAAGACAACATTTTGGATATATTGAACAAAATGTATTGTTGGAGTTGATTTCACCTGTTTCTTTTTACCTTTTTTAATGTGGATACTAGAAAGATTTTTAACTTGGTTGCTATTGCAGAGTGCTGGTCTAGTGCAGGGTTTCTGAGCCTCAGCACTATGGGTATTTGGTGCTGAATAATTCTGTTGGGGAGGAGATGAGGTTAGTCCTGTGCATTGAAGAGCCTAGGTTCAGCCACTAGATGCCAGTAGCATCTATTTAATCCCCAAGTTGTGACAACCAAAAATATCTCCAGATGTTGCCAAAATTGCCCCGATTGTGAACGGATGGTGTAGGGAGAAGGGCCTATGGGAAAACATTTGAGGTTTTCCTCACATAATGAGATGAGCAGGATGTCAGAGCCAAGTCCTGTGGGGTGGAATCTTGTCTCCACCACTTGTTAGCCGGGTGGTCTTGGGTGTGTTGCTTAAATTCTTTGTGCCTCTGATTCCTAATCTCTACTGTTGGATGATGATAGTACCCACACTCAGTAAGTAACATCTGTTTTCAGTGGAAAATGAAGAGGGACTTTAGTCAAAATGACCAGATATGCTGGTTACTACCTGGTGGGGCTTGGGTGGTTAAGTTACGTCATCATTCTGAGCCTCACTTTCTTCTTCTATAGAATGGGGGAATGCATTCTGTAAAGGCATCCCTTGCAGGGTCACTAATGATAAGGCCAGCTGCCTAGCCCAGCACCCAGCACCCAGTAGGCATTTTATTCAGCATTCTTTCTTCTGTAGATCACAGATAATATATGTGGGAGCTGTGTAGACCAGGGTAGGGGAAGGGTTGGAGCCTCTGGGAATTGGATTTTCCAGATGTCACGGTTTCCTGCCCACCTCAGACCTCCCATCTCACTAGTTCTTTTTGTTTTGTATCTCAAGTTGCCCCCAACCTCTTTGGCAGCACCTCCCCTGTCTCCGTGGGTCCTGCCTGGACGATGGTTCCTGTAGGCCGGTCAATGCTGGTGATGGCCAGGGGGAGTCGCTGGGCACGAGCCAAATGGGATGCCACGTTCCCTACACTGGGCCTGAAGGAACAGCCCCCCAGTAATATTCAGGCTCACCTCTTTTCTGGGCTGGGTGCCAGCCACCTCTGCCACGTTGTCATTTGAGTGTTGGTCCTGCAGGATTCAAAGTGATGCCCTCTCACTGTTCAGCCTCCACCCTGCAGAAGGCAGCTTGGAGTATGGTGGGCTCAGTAGCAAAGGGATCTATTAGTGATGTCTGCATGTGTGTGAGAGCTGGAGTGCAGATATGGTTGCCACATCTGAGCTGAACTGATCAATACTTCCCCAAGATTGGCTAAGAACTAGGGATATTTTTCTCAAACATTTGACAGGGGCTCACTGGTCTTTCTTGGTTAGCTCGTGGGTGAATATGCATGGAGAAGAATAGTGTAAGGAGCTATGTTTGGTGGCCACAAGAATGACATTCTGTAGGCAGCTTCGTATTCTGTCTGTTGGGGGGAGCTGACCCCGGTCAGCTGCTGAGCTCTCTGATGACCAGAGAGGCCAGATCCACAAGTCCCCCACCCCTGGGAGTCCAAAGGAAGAGGAAGGGCATTACCAATTGTCCTTGCAATGCATGATATGTGGGAAAATGTGCAAGTCTCTTAATTTCTTAGAACAAGGATTAGAAAATGAAGACCCCTGGGCCCAATCTAGCCTTATTTTCTGTATAGCCCATGAGCTAAGAATGACTTTTAAATTTGTAAATGATCAAATAAAATCAAAAGAAGATTATTTTTTGACATGTGAAAATGACATGAAATTCACATTTCCGTATTTATGTATAAAGTTTTATTGGCACATACCCATGCTTATTTATTTATATTTGTTCATGGCTACATTGGCACTACAAGAGTAGCATTGAGTAGCACTGATCTCTATCAGTGGCTTACAAACCCTAAAATGTTTACTACCTGGCCCTTTACAGAAAAAGTTTACTGAGCCCTGCCCTGAGAAAATAAAACTTTCGCACCTGTCTAGAAGTGCCAAAAGGCCAGGCAATTGACTATAGAATTTGTAATGCATGTGTCCCCAGTTACATGTATAATGCACGTTTGTCATGTAGTTTTGCAGATACTGAAGTTTTCATGAATCTGAGAAAGAAAAATAAAATAAGAGAAAGTATAAGTGCTGTATCTTTGGAGCAGGTGGTCAGAAATCACCGGCGTCCAAGAGTTAGGAGATCAGGGTCTCTCCAACGTGACTGCTGTATCAAAATTGTTTTAAAAATAGCAATTTGAGGGCTCTGTCTCCAGTAGGTCTTAGTTTGGGAGGCCAGGTATAGGATGGGTTTATGACTCTTTAACAAGCACCCAATGTGATTCCAGGGGGTTGCCAATCTATTTGAGACCTGCTTGGTGCAGCAGCTCTGTGGCTCAGGACCACGGACAGTGTGTTTGCCCTCTTCCTTGTTCAGAGGGGACGCTATTGTTCTCTTGCCCTTCGGTCCCCTGCCTTGTCTTTTGAGTCCAGCCCCCTTCAATCCCACTACTAGAAGCTCCCATGAAGTCTGTATCTGGGGCTTCCAGAATATTAGCCTCCCCCAGCAGCACCCAGTAGGCTCCCCTTCCTTCCTGCACCGTCCTATGAGCATGACTAAATGACAACGTGGCAAGGCTTGGCCGCCATTCTCAGATTGGGCCTATTTTCTTGGTTCATCTCTGTCTTTCTTTTTTTGCCTGTCGTCCTCTCTGCCACATCTGCTGGGCCGTCAGGTTTTGGTGATGGCTTTCATTGGATCAGGCAGGCCGAAGGGTCAGGGTTAAATGATGATTGGGGTTGTTGTTTCCTGTTGTCACGTTCGGGGATCTTTCTCTATGCCTGTGCTAGCCTGGGGATAAACTGCTTGCTTTGGAGAGAGCTTTCTGTGATCTACACAGGCTTAACCGGGGCTTTTCTTCTGCCCTTTCTTCTGTCCACCACAGTGCCCCAGGATCTGATGGAAGTCTCAGTAAGCAACCTCCCATCCCTGTGGCAACCCAGTCCCCGGAAATCCTCTTGTTCATCCTGTTCACAGAGTGGCTCAGCTGATGGCAGCTCAACCAATGGTTGCAACCATGAAAGGTATGAGGGCCTCAAGCCGTAAATGGAGGGGGCTGAAGGATTTCCAACACTAGAGGATGCCTTTTCTTCTCCTGCACTAAATTCAGAGGAGACGTAGGCTATTAAATCATCCAGATCTGAGTTCAATGCTAAGTTTGTGAAGTCCTAGCTATTGGAGTTGACTTATGTGTTTCAGGATAAACAAGGTTACGCTGCGGTAACAAACAGTCCCAAAATCCTGGTGTATTTTTACAACAAAGCTTTATATATCAGGCCTGCTCTGTGTCTATAATGGGTCAGCTAGGGGTTCTGCTTTCTCCACACTAAAAGGCAAACTACCACCCTGAATACTGCCAATCACAGTGACAGAAGGAGCCATAGCTCTGGTGGACCTGAACCAACAATAAATGCTCCACTCAAAAGCAGCACATGCCATTTCTGCTCACAACCCATTTGTCCCATGCACGAGGGGCCACGAAGCACAGCCCTACCATGTGCCTAGAAGCCAGAAGAATACCAGAAATATTACTTGATGCCAACCACATTCATCTCAGATTTCATCTCCACAAAATGGATATTCTAATGCTCACTTTACATGGCTACTGTAAGGACCAAATCACATAATGGTTGAAAGCAGCCAGCATGTGGTGCCTGGCACAGAGTAATAGTCAATAAGTGGCACTTACTGCTTTATTATATACAGTTAAATCTCAAACTCAACTCTATTTGTTTGCCCATAGAGTTTTTGTCTCTTTGGAGCTATTCAGCCAATTCCTGGCTGGCCTGGCCTGGGAGAATGGAATCCTTTTGTCCTTGCTGGTTTCTGTCCCCATGGTGATCCAGTCTTCATGTAAGGGGTGGGAGCTGGCATCACATTTTTGAAGTTATGTAACCCCTGGCTCCACAGTGTGTGTTCAGTGAACCAGCATTATCACCTGGGAAGATTCTCATTCTCCCTTCCCAAACTTGTTAGATCGGAATCTGTATTTAACGTGATCCCAAGAGCATGTACATGCTTTGTTTGAGAAGTGATGCTAGAACCACAGATTCCCAAACTTCACCAGAGGAGATCAAAACATACCAGTTCCTGGGCAACTTCCCACCAGTCACGATTGAGTAGGTCTGTGTGGAGCCCAGGAATCTACATTTTGATGAAACCCCAAGTAAATCTTGGGATCGTGATCCATGGACCAGTGAGAAATATTGCTGTAACCTTTTGCCCCTGTTTTGGCATCTGCTTACACACTTGGAGTGACGGGGAGCTCACTGTCTTGTGGAGAGCCAAGTTCCCTGTGGGACAGTTGCCAGCGTGATGCCGTCTTATGTAACCTGAGCAAGTCTGAGCCTCAGACCTGAGGCTGAGGACACAAAGTGAGACACTTTAATGTTTAATGCCTCCATGTGTATAATGACTTCAGCTACTCTTCCCCCGCAGGTCTCCCTAGGTTTTTCTGGGTGTCCTCAGATATTATTCCATTCTGTCCTCTGTAAGAATATGCAGTGTCCTTCCAAAAATCTTTGTTTTCTTCAACAATGGTGGAGTCTTGCTCCTCTTTCCTCTTTCAGCCAAAAAAAGCCTCCCCCCACCAAGATTCCCATGCAAGGAGAAGGTTGGAGGCATCACCTACTTTGCAAACAGCCAGATTCTGAATCCAAGTTTGGCTCACTTTGGTTCACCTGGGTCACTCTAGAAGTCAGAACTCTTTCTGCAAGTGACAGCAATCCACTTCAAACTGGTTGAAGTGAAAAAGAAAATTTGTTGATGTAACTGAGAAGTTCAGAGGCACAGTGTCTTCAGGCATGGCTGGATCCAGGTGCTCCCATAGGACTCTCTCTCTCTGTTTTTCTCTTAGCTTTGTTTGCCTCTGTGATGGTTCCATTGTCAGATAGGCCCTTCCCAGGCAGTGGCAAAGATGGCTCCCAGCAGACACTGCCCTATATCCCACTTGCTTAGAGACTCAGACAAAAAAAAAAAAAAAAAAAAAAAAAAAAGAGGGAGAGAGAAAGTGTGTCTGTTTGCTATAGTAGTTCCAATAAAAGTCCCAGGGCTGATTCCCATTGCCCTGGATTGGATCACATAATCATCTCTGATCCAATCACTATGAGCCCAACCTGGGTTCTGTACCAGGTAGAGTCATCTCCATCTGAAGCATTAGGACAGAGTTATGGAGGGGTTGATTCCTGAAAGGAAAATTGGGGCACTGATAGAAGAAGGGGCATTGATGCTATATGGGTAGAAATAATATTATGGCAGGTCTTCCTCCACTCCCTCTGTCTGGATTTAACCTACGCTCTTGAGTTCTGCTCCTCGCCAGAAAACTGGGCTATGTTTGGATCTATTCAAAGCATCTTTCTCTCTCTCCATCTGCAGGGCTCCCCTGAAACTTCTCTGTGACAACATGAAGTACCAGATCCTTTCCAGAGCCTTCTATGGATGTACATATAGGCCTTCATTGCCAGTGTGGTCTATGAGGAGCAGTTATGGAGTGCCTATTGTATGCCAGCAGTATCAGAGGAAATCAGCTCTGGAGTTTGAACCTCTGCTCCTTTACTCCATAGATGTCTGATTTCCATGAAGTTGTGTTAACCTCTCTCTGAGCCTCAGTTTTCTCATCTGCAGATTGGAGATAAATTGTGTCCCTGGATCCCAAGAGAGAGCAGCGAACAGAGGAGTACCTGGGGAACAGAAACTTGGTTTAATAACCTTTCCATCCCCAGGGCCCACGTTGGAGGGTTTGTTTTCAGGATTGATTAAGAAGCATGTATCATATAAAGCTCCAAACACCTAATATTGCATGTCGTGGGTGCTCAATAAATTTCAGCTCCCTTCTCCTGTGGGCAGAGGCAGAAGAGTAAGGTAGTCTGATCTCTTCCTAAAACTTTAAAAATTAATTTCATAATACTGCTATTCTGATTATTCTCATTTAACAAGATGAGGAAACTAAGGCACAGAGTAGCATAGTGAAACAGCAGAGCTGAGGATTCAAACCCTGGCCTGCTTGACTCCAAAGGCTTTGTTGTTTTCTTCTCTGCTATATTGATTCTTATCAGGTTTTATTTACCCCAGCTTCACAGCCTCCATGGGGGAAATAAAATGTGTATATTTTCAGAAATTCTAGAAAAGTCTTAATACAACTTGCATGGGCCTATGAAATAGCAGTGCAGGTCACATGCCCAGGTGCCTGAAAAGACAGGTAGACCGTGAGCTCCGCTAGGATGGGGTTTTGCCTATTATTTTGTTACTCATCCCGGTGCATGGCTGGGCATGGAACAGGTACTGGGCAGGTATTTTTGTACCCAATTTGAAGATCTTCCTGGAGGAAGGGGTAGAGGTTGAGATGGCTCTGGAATGGATGTCATTGGACAATCTGGCTCATCCCTGACAGTGGTTGAGAGTCCAGGTTATGGTGCCCAGTGTCCTGGTTTCAAATCCCAACTCCACACTTTGCAGCAAAGTGACTTGTGCAAGGGACATAACCAGTCTGTGCCTCAGCTGGAGATAATAATGGTCCCTGCTTCATAGGGTTGAGGCAAAGACTCGGGACAGCTCCCTGGCATGTCATGCATGCTCTGTAAATATTATCAAGAAGTTTTTCAAGGTGAGTCCTCAGTTTCCAGAAGGTTCAGAATTCTCTCTGGAAATTGGAGAAGAAAGGGACAGAAAGAGGCAGAAGGAAGGGGCATGATCAGAGCTAACAACAGCATTGGCTGGCATTGGCTCAGTCCTTCCTCTGTACTAGGCACTTTGCCAAGCACCCTCCAGGTGATCAGAGTGGGACAGATAAGGCGTGTCGCCTTGTCAGGTACCCCCTTAAGGGGGCGGGGCCATCTCTGAAAGCAAACTAAGTGCCCTCAGCATCTCCCCAGTTACTTCCGTGCTGGGCCTTTTCTTATCCACCTGCAATTTGAGTGGGAATCTTTTTGAATTGTTTTATAGCTTGTAATTGTACGCATTTTGGGGGTACTTGTGTTATTTTTATAGGTATGCAATGTGTATTGATCAAGTCTGGGTAATTGTTATATCCCTTAGCTCAAACATTTATCTTTTCTTTGTGTTGGGACATTACAATTCTTCTCTTCTGAGCTCTTTTGAAAAATACAGTAAATTTTTGTTAACTATAATTTCTCTACTGTACTATCAAATTTGAGAACTTATTTCTTCTATCTAACTGTATTTTTATACCCATGAACAAACTTGTCTTCCCAGCCTCTGGCAACCACCACTGTACTCTCTCCTTCTACAATGAGCAGCTCCCACATATGAGTGAAAACATGAAATATTTGTCTTTTTGTGCCTGGCTTCTTGCCAGTTCCATCCATGTTGCTGCAAATGATGGATTCCACTCCTTTTTAATGGCTGGATAGTATTCCATTGTACCATATGTACCACATTCTCTTTATCCATTCATCGGTTGGTGGACACTTTGCTTGATTCTCTGTATTGGTTGTTGTGAATAGTACTGTGATGTACATGGGAGTGCAGATATTTCTTTGAGCCATTGATTTCCTTTCTTTGAGATGTATACCCATCCAAATGCAATTTGGATGGGATTCAACCATATCTCACATTCTCTTTCTTTGTGTGGACTGAAAGCAGACAGAGCCATAGCGAACCTGCGGAGTCACAGACCCCCTTCCTTCATGCCCTTCTGTGACTCCAGCCTATTAATTAAACTTTTTGGCTTCCAGCAGGGGAGAGTGGAACCACCTGGACAGAGACTAAGAAAGGAGATCAGACTTCCCAAGGGTAACAGAGCTAATGAACAGTCAAGTCAGCAAGTGACAGTCCCCATGTGGGCCTCACCTTCCTTGTCTGGAAAAGGGGAGAGGAGATGATGAGAATTCACTGAATTATGGGAGTTCAGTAAGAAGGGGACTAGGACAGACCCTGGAGACTTCATGAGACAAGGTGAGGTGGTATCAGATGGTGGATGATGACACTTTCCTTCCCTCCCCTGACAGGGCTTGCCTACTGCAGACACTTGTCCACTGTGAGGACCCACTTGTCAGCCCTGGTCAATCACATGATCGTGTCTCCAGACTTGCCCTGTGATTCTGGACAGGGACTGACGGCCGGGATCTGGGAGCAGTACCTTCAGGACAGCACAGTAAGGCTTAACTGAGGTTGACCTGCAATGGTGCCGAGGCTGCAGGGAAGGTCATCTTGTCACCTTGTTACCTAAGAAAAAATCCCACCTGCTTGTGGGGGCTCAAGTTGCCTTGCTTGAATTCTGCATAGACAAACTGAACCTCCCTTCCTCTTGCTGAGAGTTCTAAGACCCACAGCTCACTTCTGCCCTCTAGGATGGAGATAGAGGGAATAGAAAACATATGCTCACCTGGGAGTAAAGAATGAATTGGTCACTGAACATTTATTATTAAGCATCAGCTGTATGCTCAGTTCTGTAGAAAATGCTGAGACATGACCCCAGCTAGGAGGAATTTACGGCCTAGTCCAAACTACCTAAGAGTAGCTAAGTTAGAGGGAGGCAGCTAGACCAAGAAAACCCTTCCACCACTGTTCTAAAGTCTTTGTTCCATCTCTGTCTTGGGCCCAGATAGTTCACTTGGAATTCTTTCTAAGATTTTTTTTTTATTAGAATACAAATATTTCTGGAAGAGAAATGTTTATGTTTAAAAAAAGTTTCATAGGCAAATAGGCAAATGAAGTTAAACAGTTCTCTGTATTTTGCAGGACTTCTCAGAGCCTTGGCCGTACAATATCCTTGCCACCCTTAAGAAATTGGGGCATGGGAGAGAGGATATGGAATATTCCCTTGAATGTATTTAGCCACTGAAACCTTTATTAGAAAAGTGCCTTCTATGCCTAGCAGGAAGGTAGAACCCACTTTGAGAAGCACTGGTTTATCTCTGCCAAGAACAAAGTTTAGAAGGACATACCTGTTTCCTCCACACTGAATCAATCTAGTGGCCCAATTTCTGAGTACCTTCCCACCCAGGGACTGAGGAGGGCTGAGCTGGTGAGCACCTGGGCCAGGCTGGCTTCCACACCTTGAAGGAAGGTGCTATTCTGTACATTACTTCTAAGATGCCACTGGATTCGGTGGTAAAGACAAATCAGATTCCAAATCTGGGCAAACAGAAAGATTATTTTTCTTTTTGCCAGAAAGAGTTGGGTTTTTTAAAAATTATAGGAGTAATACCTACTTATTGTAACAATTCCAAGCATGAAGAATGCAGGTGTACAAAATTAAAATAAAATTTTAAATGCTGTCTTTCTCCTTCATCCCTCTAGTTTGGATCATTCGAATGAATGATGCTTTGATCCTCAGTTTGGTGTAGACACTTCTGAATATTTCCTATGTTTATCCATAGGAATATCTCTATATATCTTTATTTCTATACATCTATATCTATAGATGCAAATCTACATAAAATACCTATATCTGTATATGTTTTATCTATATTTATATCTATAGTACATATCTTTGTCTTTATCTTTGTATCTTTATGGATTTATGTGTAGATATAATACATATAGAAATATAATATCTACATATAATATGTAATAGATACAAAGCCATATCTTCATAATGTTTATATTGCCTATTTTTTAAGTGAGGGACATTTATACTTTAAGTGACAAATTTACATTTATATCGAGGACATCCCTCAGATCTCTAGGTGAAATATTGAATGTTAGAACCTTAGCATTTCACATGTGGATGCCCCATAATTTATTCAAATTCTCCCTAAATTATTTCAAACTATGTTGCAGTTGACATCTTTATAAGCACATACCTTTCTGTACTAGTGCTTTTATTACAAGAGAGGATTCCTAGAAGTAAAAGTGCTTGATGTACATTTAAAATTTAAATAATTTAAATAGATACACCCACCCATATTCTCCAAAGGTCATAATGTTCCTATCCCACAGCAGTCTCTGAGTGTGCATATTTCCCGAGGAATTTAAAAGATTTATAGATTTCTGGGCTCAGCTCCAGTTTTGTTGATTTAGCATCTCTGGGAGTAGAGCCCAAGAATATATATATATTTTTGATGATCTTTCCCATTGGGGAAGCACCAGTCTAAGGACAAATTGGTTGAAACAATAGTCAGAAATGAATATTTGTTCATTTAAAAATAAATATTTGTTCATCTAACAGCATTCCCAGCCTTTGGCCGTGTTTTCACCCTTGTTAGTTGCATTGCTGTGTGAGTGTAGCCTGAGCCCCAGTAACAAACAGTCCCCACTATTTCAGTTGCCTGACACCATAAAGTTTTATTTCTTGCTCACTCAGCAGTTCTGGAGATGGGCGTTCCTGGCAAGTAGGCATCCCCCTTCCTCTGAGAGGTTCAGGGTCCTAGGGTCTTGTGGTCCTATGGTCTTCCAGGGCCTCATGATCGTCTGCCTCCAGCTGGCAGAAAGGGAGAATGGAGGAGCATACCCCATTGGCCATGTACCTGCCACATGGCCAAACCTAACTGCAAAGGAGGCTGGGAAATGGAGTCCAGATGTGGGCTCCAGCGTACACCTAAAATTAGTGTTAAGACGTGAAATAGGTGGAACGTGAAGCAAAGAGGTCAGAGGAAAGCAGGGTCTCTGGAGCCTTTCAGAGCAGCCTTCTAGCACCCTCAGGACTTCCCACATGCACACGTTTTAGAACCTGCCAGTCCCTCAGCTTCACTAACTGTAGCTGCAAAGCCTTTGCCTGAAAATGAATTAAAAAAAAAAAAAAAAGACAAGCAGGTAAGCTATTAAAGTCATCTCACTTTTGCACAAAATGTATTGGCATATGAGGCAGCAGCTGGAAATGTTCATTTTGGATTAATTTGCTTTGGAGATGTTTTCTTAAAGCTGAACCAAAATTAATAACTCCAAGGTATTTCCACATTAACACAGTATGGAAAATTGATGGGAGATTGGAAAGATTACTTCATTATATACAGCCCTTTCTTTTTCTTTTTATAAAAATGGGTTCATAGTAGACATGTTCTGACTCTTGTTTTTTTTCCCCCCTCAGTGATACACATTGAGCATCTTTTTATGTAGGTCCTGATAGATGTGCCCCCCTCTTTAAATCCCTGTGTGGCGTACCCATGTGGTGTGCATGTTTATGTTTGTGGGCAGTTGAAGAATTGCTGGGGCGTGGCTTTTTCATATGATGCTGTGATGAATATCTAGTTATGCATGGCTTTGTGTGCTCACATCAGGATATTTGGAGGATGGGTCCGAGGAGCAGGGCTGCTAGGCCACGGAGTCCATTTCCTGATCTTTAGATGACCACAGTCTGCTTCTGCCCTGCCCTCCACAGAGTTACGAACCGCAGGAGCTGCTGCGTCTCATTTACTACGGAGGCATCCAGCCAGAGATCCGCAAGGCCGTGTGGCCCTTCCTCCTGGGCCACTACCAGTTCGGGATGACAGAAACAGAAAGAAAGGAGGTTGGTGACCCGTGGGTGCTAGGATCTTTAGCAACAAAAGGAACCAGATACTCTGAGGCTAGGGGAACTCTCTCCTCATGTTGGACCAAGATGGATCTGGGAGATGTTGGGGAGACAGGAACCCCAACGTTAGTGCTAATAGGTAGACAACACCGGCTACATATGTAAAACAGAATTTTTTTGAGCTAGGTCTCATTCTGTCACTTGGGCTAGCATGCTGTGGTATCATCATAGCTCACTGCAATTTCAAACTTCTGGCTTGAATGATCCTTCACCCTCACCCTCCCAAAGTGTTAGGATTACAGGCGTGAGCCACCACACCCAGCCTGCCTGTAATTTTTTTAATAAACATTTTATTTTGCTATAACTATCAATCCACATACAGTTGTAAGAAATAATGTAATGAAATAACATGCATCCTTTACCCAACTTCTTCCAATGGTAACATCCTGCAAAATTGTCATGTAATACAATATCACAACCAGGGTATTGACACTGCTACAATATACTAATCTTATTTAGATTTCCCCAGTTTTACCGATACTTGTGTGTGTGTGTGTGTGTGTGTGGGTTTTGTTCTCTGCCATCTTCTCACATGTGCACATTTGTGTCCATCACCAGAGGCAACATACAGACTATCTGTAATACCAAAGGGACCCTGAGATGTTGTACTTTTATAGTTACACCTACCTCCTTCCAGCGCCTGTCCCTAATTCCTGTAAACCACTAATAATACGTTCTCCATTTCTATAACTTTGTCATTTTAAGAGTGTTGTATAAATAGAATAATTTGGTATGTAACTTATTGGGACTGATTCCTCTTTGTGGCTGCACAGTATTCTATGAGGTGGATGTTCTACAGTTTAACTACACACCTTTTGGTGCATATAGCTAGATTGTTTCTAGTTTTTTGGCTATTACAAATAAAGCTGCAAAGAACATTCATGTACCATTCATGCCAATACCATGTGTGTATGTTGGATGAGTACAAGTTATCATATCTCTGGTAACAAATGAGCAAGAATCCAATTGCTGAGTCATATGGTAGTTGCATGTTTGGTTTTATAAGAAACTGGGAAACTTGCAGCTGCTGTACCATTTCATGTTACCCCCAGCAATATATGAATTATTCCCACTTGCATCTTCACCCGGGATTGATGTTGCCCCTCTTTTGTATTTTAGCCACTCTGACGGTATATAAATGATATTTCATTATGGTTCTCAATTTGCATTTCTCAAATGGCTAATGAGGTTGGACATCTTTGCATGCGCTTATTTACCATTGTATATCTTCTCTGGTGAAATGGCTGCTCATGCCTTTTGCCAGTTTTCTAATTGGATTGCTGAGAGTTCTTTCTATATTCAGGTAATAGTCCTTTGTCAAATACATGGTTTGCAAATATTTCCTTCCAGTCTTAGTTTGTCATCTTTTTAATAGAGTCATTTTTAGTTTAGTCTTTTTTTTTGAGACAGAGTCTCACTCTGTTGCCCAAGCTAGAGTGCCCTGGTATCAGCCTAGCTCACAGCAACCTCAAACTCCTGGGTTCAGTTGATCCTCCTGCCTCAGCCTCCCTAGTAGCTGGGACTACAGGCATCTGCCATGATGTCGGCTAATTTTTCTACTTTTTGTAGAGACAGGGGGTCTCACTCTTGCTCAGGCTGGTCTCGAACTCCTGAGGTCAAATGATCTTCCTGCCTTGGCATCCTAGAGTGCTGGGATTATAGGTGTGAGCCACTGTGCCAGGCCCTAGAGTTTTTTATAAAACAAATTTTTAAATTTTTGATGAACTTCAGTTTAGCAAGTTTTTCTTTTATGGATTGTGCTTTTGATATAGATCTAGATTCTGAAGATCTCCTACAGTTTCTCCTAGAAGTTTTGTATTTACATTAAATATAGAACATTTTGAGTTCATTTTTTGCTTGTGAATATCCGATTGCTCTATCACCATCTGTCGAAAAAATATCTTTTCTCCACTGAATTGCTTCTGCATCTTTGTCCAAAATTGTTTGGGCGGATTTGTGTGTCTGTTCCTGGGTTTTCTATTCTGTTCCATTAATCCATGTGTCTGTCCTGTAAATACCATGCTATCTTGATTATTGTAGCACATTTACAATTTTAAATGTTTTAGTGGTTATATTTAAGAAGTAAAAAAGAAACAGATGCAATTAATATTTTCAAAAAGTTTATTTTGAAATATAGATGATCCCTTACTCATGATGGTTCAACATAATGAATTTTTGACTTTACAATGAGCTTATTGGGCTCTGGCACACCAAAAATGCATTTTTGACTTACAGTGTTTTTGATTTGTGATAGTTTTATCTGGTCTTAACACCACTGTAAGTTAATGAGCATCTGTAATTACAGGTTCACAAGAAGTTGCAAAATAATACAGAAGTCCTATGTACTCATCATCTGGCTTATCAAATCAGATGAATCAGTGAATGAATGTTTGAGTGAGAAATGAAGGAAGGAAAGTAGTACAAAAGGAAAGAAGTAGTCTTTTCCTTTTGGTGTTCCCAGGGCCTGTACATTGTGTGGCACATAGTAGGGGCTCAACAATGGTTGTGTGCATGAAGAGAGAGGCCAGGCATAGTGGCTCACACCTGTAATCCCAGCACTTTGGGAGGCTGAGGCAGGAAGATCACTGGAGGCTAAGAGAAGACCAGCCTAAGCGAGAGTGTGACCCTGTCTCTTAAAAAACAGAAAAATTAGCCGGGAAGAATGGCACAGCTTTATAGTCCCAGCTGCTAGGGAGGCTGAGGCAGACAGATTGTTTGAGCCCGTGAGTTTGAAGTTGCAGTAAGTTGTAATCACTATGATGACATCACTGCATTTTAGCCCAGGCAACAGAGAGAGACCTTATTTCAAAAAACAAACAAGAAAAAAAAAATGGAGAGAGAGAAGGAAGAAAGAAGGGTGGGAGGGAGGAAGGGGAAAAAATGAAAGAAAGATGTAGCTTGTTCCCTTTCCTGTGCCTTCAGGGCCTTGCCAGTGCTAGATGTGACATCGTAGGTACTCGGCGAATATCTAATTGCTAATTGCATGAATGTTGGATGGTTCAGAGCCACTCTCTTCAGGTGAGGCTGACTCTCTCCAGGGGCCTCAGCATTTCAAGTGACCTTGCATCTGCCCTGGCAGGTGGATGAGCAGATTCATGCCTGCTACGCACAGACCATGGCCGAGTGGCTGGGCTGCGAAGCAATCGTGCGACAGAGGGAGCGGGAGTCACATGCTGCAGCTCTGGCCAAATGCTCCTCGGGAGCCAGCCTAGACAGCCACCTGCACCGAATGATGCACAGAGACTCCACCATCAGCAATGAGGTGACAGCAGTGGCTTTAGGGAACAAGAGGGGTGGTGAAGGCCAAGACTTGCTTTATTAGGCTGAGTGTCTGGGGTTTTGGGACAGTACCACTCATGGCTTTATTTTTGAGGTTGGGGGCGGTGAATGACTCTGCAATTAGACCTGGGTTCTAACTCCACCCTTACCTAGCTCTGGGGTCTCCTGCAAGCACCTTTTCTTCTGGGCCTCAGTTTCTGCATCTATAAAGTGGGAATAATCAGGTGTACAGAGGAGGTTTGTGTATAGCTCAAACAAGACAAGGTATATAAAGTCCCTAGCACAATGTCTGGCTTTAATTGATTTAACAAATGCTTATTGAGTACCTACTACGTGCTAGTTACTGTCAGAAATGTCCTAGAATGTCAAGAATGTTCCAGTAACCTCCCAGAACCTCCAGTTAAACAGCCTCAAGCAGGAGCTCAGAAAAAAAAGGTTAATTCTGTTCACCAGTTATCTCTATCAGTTATCAATTGCTATGATACTGCTGTATAACAAACAACCACCAAAAGTCAGTGACTTCCAACAATCAACGTTTATTTTTGCTCACCAGTCTGTGAGACCAGGTGAGAGGTTCTGCTCTGAGCTGGGCTGGGTGAGGCTCACTCTGGCATCAGCTGTCTGTGTCTGGTTAACTAAAAGGTTTGTTGATCTCAGTTGGGCACTCTCGTTTGTCTGTGATGACACAGCTGTGTGCACCAGGGGCCTCATTGTCCCTCCAGCAAGGAGCAGATGCTGAAGAGATAAGCCAGAAATGCACAAGCACGTTTTAAGCCTCTACTGAGTTAAGTTTGCTAATCCCGAGGACTGAAGCAAGCCACATGGCCAGGCATAGCATCAGAATAGGCAAGAACTGCCAAATTCAAGGGCAGAAGGCACATATGCAGGGAGCAGGTAAATAAAAATGACCATAAAGACAACCAGTTACTCTGAGCTAAAATATCTGGCAGACGTCTCAAGTACAGAGCGGTTGATGGTGGGTGCTCCAGTTGTGGAGGTGGGAGGTGGAGGCCCAGAGGCCAAAGCAGTCTCTGAGGAAGCTCCGGGAAACAGGGAGTGGTTCCCTCTTTGCATTTTATAGCTAAAAAGCTGAGCCCCTGAGGGGGTGAGCCAGTCAGGATAGAGAGGAAATCAGGCTTCCTGGCTCACAGACCAGCAGACACTCCTGCTGCAGGCCAGGATGCAGCCTCACCCTCTCTCCCTCCTATTCCTTCTCTCAGTCCTCCCAGAGCTGCAGCTCGGGCCAGCAGAACATCCGCCTGCACAGTGACTCCAGCAGCAGCACACAGGTGACCGCTCAGAGGCCCCACCCCTTCCACCGGCCTCACCCTGCCAGCCCATGCCCCTCCCTTCCACCCCGGGTGATGGGGATTGGATGTCCATCATTTGCAGTTCATTTTCTGGGTTATTTAAGCTTTTCATACTAGCTTTAAAAGTCAAGTTTTTTCCAAGTAACATATGAATCTAGTCCCCCTGTAAAAAAACTAAAACATTGCAGAGAAAGTCAAAGTTTACTTTGATCATCTTTAATCCCTGGCTGCCCACCATTGAAATAACATAACCATCATCATTTTGCTGAATATCCTTTCAAGACCTTCTGTATGCCTTTACATAACAGAAAGCTGTAAATAATATAGCAATGTTATAGCAAATATAGCAGTGTTTAGTAGTCTTTAAAAAAAATTCTACATAAATGCCATCAATGTGTTCAAGAACTTTCCATTTCATTTGATGAAAAGAGATAGCTCGATCTCCCTCGATATCAAAGAAGAAAAGAAACATGTGTAGTATGTCACCTTTCTTGTAAAAAGAGGAAATATTAATATAGGTATATTTTTGCATCTGCTTTCAAAAACAGCAGAAAGAGGTGGGCGCCTGTAGTCCCAGCTGCTCAGGAGGCTGAGGCAGGAGAATCGCGTAAGCCCAGGAATTAGAGGTTGCTGTGAGCCGGGTGACGCCACGGCACTCTACCCGAGGGCGGTACAGTGAGACTCTGTCTCTACAAAAAAAAAAAAAAAAAAAAAAACAGCAGAAAGATAAACCAGAGTTAAATCAAAATGATTACCAAGAGGGGGAGGGGACAGGGAAAGAAGCTACATTTCCCTCAATATGCTTTTTCTTTTTTCTAATTTTGACTTTGAATTTAAATGGAGTTAGGCAAATTTTTTACTTATCTTAAACCAATTAAATCCAAAATAAGTTTTTAAAAGCACAGAAATATACAAAACTAACCATAAATCAAGTTGGTGAGATAACAGAAAAGAAATATTTCAGGTGACTTTGGAATACAGTTTTTGGCTGTCTAACCTTGATGGGATATGACCTGAGGACATAAAGAAACACAAATAAATCTTTAAAATGTATCCTGGATATTTCTTCATAGTGTCTCATATATATCCAACTACATTTTAAAATTGATCCATAATTATCAACCACATGGCTATAAAAGACTCTTTTAAAAATTGATCCCTTTTTTTTTTCCTTTTAAAGAATGATGTGCACGTGGTAGAGGTCTGTCTGATGAAAAAACATGTTCTTCCCCCATTTCAATGCCCTAGGTCCCCTTCTGGCTTATTCTATGCACACACGAGCATGGAGGTCACGTTTTTATTTATCACAAACAGGAATCTGTATTCTGCCTTGTTCTACCTCTCTTTTCACTTGGTTGTCTGGTATTCCACTGTGTGCATGTGGCATGTTTGGACTGATCCCTGTTGTTGGGTACTCAGGTTGCTGCTGTGAGCAGGGAATCCTAGTCCATCTGTCTCTGTGCACCTTGTCCTCAGGTGTTTGAGTCTGTTGATGAGGTGGAGCAGGTGGAAACTGAAGGCAGGTTGGAAGGGAAACAGCCCAAGATCCCGAATGGGAACCTGGTGAACGGCACTTGTTCCCCAGACTCTGGGCATCCCTCCTCCCATAACTTCTCCTCGGGCCTCTCGGAGCACTCGGAGCCCAGTCTGAGCACAGAAGACAGTGTCCTGGATGCCCAGCGGAATATCCCCCCAGTGCTGCAACCCAGGGACAGCAGCATGGATGACAGGCAGAGCAGTGAGGCCACCACTTCCCAGGACGAGGCTCGTGAGGAGCTGGCTGTGCAGGACAGCCTGGAGAGTGACCTCCTTGCCAACGAGAGCATGGATGAGTTCATGTCCATCACTGGCAGCATGGACGTGGCCCTGCCTGAAAAGGATGATACTGTGATGGAGAGCTGGCGGGGCAGCGAGGCAGAGAAACGTAGCCAGATGGACAGTGAGGACAACCTCTCAGAGGAGCCTGAGATGGAAAGCCTCTTCCCTGCGCTGGCTTCTCTGGTTGTGACCACTTCTGCCAACAATGAGATGTCCCCTGTGTCGTCCAGTGGTGTCACCTACTCTGTAAGTCACCAGGACTCTCCACTCAATTATCTTAGCTCCAGCTGTAGGGTGGAGGGGATGTACCACAAACCCTTTATCCAGAACAACCCGGTAGTGAGCCCTCTGGGTTGTTGCATTTTGCCCATCACAGAGGATTCACTATAGAAACACATTTGGGAGGGAGGACAATATTTACAGAACACAGGTTTTGCAGTAAATAATCCTGGGTTCAAATCTCAGCTTTGGCAAGTCACTTGATCCCTTCTGAGCCTCCGTTTCCCTATTCCTTCCTAAGTTGCTTTCAAAATTAACAAGTTAAAGTCCCATGTGCCTGGAATATCGTAAGCACTTGATCACCAGCAACCTTGATGATGAGCTTTGTGATTTAGACTCAGATCCAGTGTCTTTTGAATATTCAAATTTGCTTCCTTGCCAGAAAGTCCAAGCCAAGGGACATCAGCTGAAAGGAGGTTTTTTACTGACTTTGCTATGTATTTATCATCAATTCACTCCTCCGAATCTTCCAGTTTTCTAAAAATCTCTTCTCAAGTATTTGGATATGTCAGGTTTATTTATTTGGGACATCCAAAGAATTCCCGAAGCTTTCAGGCCTTGCCCTGTCCCCATGCCTGAGCTGTAGTTGTCATCCACCCGCATCTCACGTCCCCTTTGCTTTGCTTCTCTTCTATTTTCCGTCTCATATTTACCTCTTTCTTGGTTCTCTCCCTTGTTGAGGGGCACATGCCCCAGTGGCATCCACATCCTTAGCGTTTCATTCCTTCTTACATCATAGGCCTCTCGTTCTGGGATACCTGTCTTTTTGTACGAAGTGCACTCTTTAGCATGTCCTGTTGCAGAGTATCTCTCCATTTTGAACAGTATTCATCTCACCTTATTCTTGCAAGGTGTTTTCACGGAATATGCAGCTCTAGATTGTAGTTATTTTCTCTCAGTATTTTGAAGGTATTGTTCCACTGTCTTGTAGATTCCGTTGTTGCTGTGGATAAATCAGTTGTTTACTTGTCATTCCTTTAAAAAATCTTGAAAGATCTAATTTTCATTTTTTTAAAGATAATCTCCTCTCTTTCTGGCTGCCTTTAGGGTTTTTTTTTTTTTTTTTGGCCGGGGCTGGGTTTGAACCCACCACCTCTGGCCTGTGGGGCTGGTGCCTTACTCCTTTGAGCCACAGGCGCTGCCCACCTTTAGGGTTCTTTTTTTGGGTGTGTGACATTGTGTGCCTAGGTATGGATTTCTTTTTTGTAGTGGTTTGTTGGGTTTTATGTATCTGCAAATTGGTGTCTTTAGACAGTTCTGGAAAATTCTCATCTATTATTTACTCAGCTGTTGCTACTTCCCCATTTTCTCCCTCCAGCTGTAGCTCTGGTTAAACGTTTGTTACATCTTCTCACCCTGTCCTCTATGGATACCACTTCTCTTTCATTTTATCATTTCTTTGACTTTCTGTGCTGAATTCTGGATATTTTCTTCAGATCTCCTTTTAATTCACTAATTCTCTCTTCAGAGTGTCTAATTTTCTGTCACCTTTCTCTAATTAGCATTTAATAAGCCTTTTTAAAGTTTTATTTGGCTTTTCTGCAGTTGTGCTTTAAAACAATCTACTTATTTTTATAGTCTATTCCTCTTGTTTTTAACCTCTTTTATTTCTTTAAATAGAGCAAACATATTTATGTATTTTGCTTTAAATACAGCAAAAACTAAGCAGGAGTCTCATTCTGCTGTCTGGTATTTATGCTGTTATTTATGATGCCTTTCTTTCTCTGGGGGTGTTTTCTGATTTTTGAGCACAAGTTTGTATTTCTTGGAGTTCTGTCTGTTGCACTATTTAAAGCCTAGGTGTGAAGCAGATTCCTCAAAAGAGGGTTTTCTTCCTGGTACCAGAAGAATACAAGTGAGAGATGACTTTGAACTAAATTCTCTGATCTTTCATACCATCCAGGTTGTGGAAATGTGGGTTATAAATCTGCATGAGTTGTAAACCTGACTTGTGGCTCTTAATCATCTAGGGAGATCATTTACACTTAATTTATACATATGTCCAGGGCATCAAGGCATTGTTTTGAGACTCTGAGACATTAGTATTAATAGTTTTTCTAATCATCCCTTACTGAAGGTGTGATTCTTTGGGGTTCTACCTTTCTTCAGGAAGGTCTTTTATTAGATTCCGCACCTCAGAAGGTTTGGGGAACACAAAGTAATTAAATCTAAGCTTATATTTTCCAATTTGGCATCTTCCCTCAGGGAGTAAGCCAATTTTGGTGTTATCTCACCTTTCTGGATTAGGTTTTGATCCTTAAATGTTGCCATTTCCTTGTCATACCATTGAACAATTTCAAAATTAAGCCCAGAGTGCATTCGTCCATTCTCCTTATCCAGTTTCTAGCAGAGAGCAGTGCACTCCCTGTAGTTGCGACTCTTTGAGAAAGAATTCTATCCTATAGAATAAAAGACACTTGCCCTCAAAACAAACTATTCATGTGATGGATACACTGAAAGCCCAGACTTCTCACCATACAGTTCATCCATGTAACAAAAGCCATTTGTACTGCCTAAATTTATTGGAATAAAAAAAAAATAAAAACAAATGAAATCAAACACCCAAGCGGTCCAGGAGAGGATTAGGAGGAGGGGAGATGCTCTTTGTCTCCTAGTGAGGAGTTGGGTGTAATTTTTCATTTCTTCCCCTCTTGGGGCCTTATAGCCGGAGCTGCTGGACCTATATACAGTGAATCTGCATCGCATCGAGAAGGATGTGCAGAGGTGTGACCGCAACTACTGGTACTTCACCCCTGCCAACTTGGAGAAGCTGCGCAACATCATGTGCAGGTGGTGGGGGTGAGGGGAAGGACCCGGGAAGGGAGAGGGTTTGGACAAGATCAGGACTTTTGCAGGCCCAGGGAGAATTTATTTCGGTCTCTGAAGCTGACTTCATTCCCACCTGGAATCTAATTTCAACCCACACTGACAAATAATAATAACAACAACAACACCGAGCATTTATTAAGCACCTACTGTATACCACTGTTCTGAGCCTTTTTTGATCATTGCTTAATCAGTCCTCAACTAACCCTCAACCTATCCCCTTTTATAAGTGGGGATGTGGAGGCTCAGAGAGGAACTACATTACTCAGAGCACTCTGGGCTGTGGGTAGCTCACAGCCACATCTCTCTGTATCTACAATCTGCCTTCTTTTTCTTTTTTTCTTTAAGTCAAGATCTAGGGCTTAAGTACTATTCATTAAAAAATAACTACTGGCATTTATTAAAATACGGACGTTGGCCTCTTTGCATATTTGCCCTGTCAATGGAGGCTCATTGGCTTTCTATGGCAAACACATCCTGCTTTGTCAACTTTCTTACTCTGTAAACTTATCTTTCTCTTCCTCAATAAACTTTGTATCACTCTTGCCTAAAAAAAAAATACAAAAGTAACCCCTGCTTATTAAAAAATTCAAGTAAGTTAAGGAGATTAGAGCCTTATAAGATATAAAGAGAAACTTCTCTTCATCTTCAGTAGTCAATGCCACTCGCCCAGAATTAATGACTACAGACAATTTAGTAGTAACTAATTGATTGTATGGCTACAAAATGGGATGCTGATGGTAACTGTTTTGTGTGATTATTTTGAAAAGTAAATGGTGCAATGCATGCATAGTGGGCTGAGTATACAGAAAATGCTCAGTAAATATAAATTATTGTTATATTAATAAAGGGTAGACCAAGATTCCAGATAGAGGAAACTGCTAGGGCAAAGGCACCGAGGTATAAATGTGGTTTATTTGTGCAAGGGGAAGTGTGGCTGGAGGGGAAGAGAAACTAAGAAGTAATATGTAAGCTGTAAACATGAATTGAGAACAGGTTATAAATGCTTTATACCCCCAGCAAAGGAGTTTTTACATCATCCCATCAGACAGTGGGGACCTTGTGAAGGTTTTTGAACATATAGAAGCCTCCTGGAGCTGGACTTCAGGGAGGTCATTCTGATGGCTGCTCATAGGATGCTTGAAGAGAGTAGGACGGGTAGTCAGGATGCTGAGGGAGTGGTCCAAGTGAAGGATGGGAGACCAAACAGGGGCGGAGGGGCCTGCAGAGGCAGGTTGTGCAGGGGGGAGGGGCGGAGGGGCCTGCAGAGGTGGGTCGTGCAGGGGGGAGGGGCGGAGGGGCCTGCAGAGGTGGGTTGTGCAGGGGGAGGGGCGGAGGGGCCTGCAGAGGTGGGTCGTGCAGGGGGGAGGGGCGGAGGGGCCTGCAGAGGTGGGTTGTGCATGCCATCACTGGCCCCTCACATCTCTCATAGCTACGTCTGGCAGCACATTGAGATCGGCTATGTCCAGGGCATGTGTGACCTTCTGGCTCCACTGCTGGTCATTCTGGATGATGGTGAGTGTGTCTTCCCTGCCCCAGGACTGGGGGGTACAGTTTCCTTCCCACCACAGGGCAGGGAGGTTAAACTCACTTTGTGACTCCATGGAATGGGTCAGGACAGGTGCTCAGAAGACCTGTCTGGAGAATACATCAAGATTCTAGTGAAGTAAAATTCCTTGTGTCCCTTGATGCCCAATACTTAACACATATCCAGGCTTTTGCTAGCCACTGATTGTATGTACATGAATATGAATTTAAAAAAAAAAAAAGCCAGTAAGGCCCAGATGGCTTTACTGGGTAGTTTACCAAACATTCAAAGAATTACCACCAATTATGTAGAAGCTCTTTTTAAAAAATACAGAAGGAAGGAACACTTCCCAACTCATTTTGAGGCCAGTCCTCATATGAGTACTGGGTACCTCACTGGTACCCTGACACCCAGTACCAGACAAAGACATTATAAGATAACTACATACCAATATTATTTAAGAATATAAATGCAAAAATCCTCATCAAAGTATCAACGGACTTATTCCAACAAGATACAAAATGGACTGTAAACAAAAACAAAGTGTGGTTTATTCCAGGAATGCAAGAGAGATTCGACATACAAAACTAAATCATTGTAATTCACACATTAACAGATTAAAAGGCAAAGAACACACAAGTATCTCAATTGACATAGAAAAACATAACAACATCCAGTACCTTTTTATGATTAAAAAAAAAAACACAACAGGGCCGGGCTCAATGACTCACGCCTGTAATCCAGCACTCTGGGAGGCCAAGAGGAGTGGATTTCCTGAGCTCACAGGTTCAAGACCAGCCTGAGCCAGTGCGAGACCTCGTCTCTAAAAAAAAAAGAAAAGAAAAATAGCTGGGCATGTGGTGAGCACCTGTAGTCCCAGCTCCTAGGGAGGCTAAGGCATGAGAATTGCTTGAGCCCGAGAGTTTGAGGTTGCTGTGAGCTGTGACACTAAGGCACTCAACCCAGGGCAACAAAGTGGCAACCCTTCCCCACCACCACCAAAAAAAAAACAAAAAACAAACACTCAACAAATTAGGAATGGAAGGGAACTTACTCACCTTACTCAACATGATAAAGAGTACCTCAGAAAACCCACAAATAGCATCATATTAAATAAGGAAAGATTTGAGCACGTTCCCCCTGAGGTCAGGAACAAGACGGGATATCTAATTTGCCACTACAAGTTTTACAGGGCAATTAAGGAAGAAAAAGAAATGTAAGCCATCCAGATTGGAAAAGAAGTTAAATCTCTATTCATGTATGACACGATTTTGAATATAGAAAATCCTAAGGAATAAAAGAAAAGATAGAACTCATAAGTTTAGCAAGGTTGCAGGATACAATACACGGTCAATAAATAAAAGCCTATTGTACTTCTATATGCCTGAACAATCCCAGAATGAAATTAGGGAAACAATTCCATTTGCAGTAGCATCTAAAAGAAAAAATATTTATGAATAAATTTAACAAAACTGTAGTGTTTGTACATCGAAAACTACAAGACATTGATAAAAGAAAATTTTAGAAACCTAAATAAATGGAAAGACATCTCATATTCATGGACTTGAAGACTTAGTATTGTTAAGGTAGCAATGCTTTCCAAATTGATCTGTAGATTCAGTACAATCTCTATCAAAAATTTACTGCCTTTTTTGCAAAAATTGACAAGCTACCCCTAAAATTGATACAGAAATACAACTCAATGAGGAAAAAATAGTCTTTTCAACATACGGTACTGAAACAACTGGATATCTTTATGCAAAAGATTGAAGTTGAACCCTTACCTCACACTATGGACAAAAAACTAATTCTAAATGGATCATAGATCTAAATACAAGAACTAAAATTGTAAAACTCTTAGAAGAAAACACAGAGAATTCTTTGTGACATTGGTTTCTTAGATGTGACATCAAAAGCATAAATGACAAAAGAAAGAATAGGCAAATTGGACTTCATCAAAATGAAAAATTTTGTATTCCATAGGAAACCATCAAGAAAACAAAGAGAATCTAAAGAATGGAAAAAAAAATTGCAGGTCAAATATGTGATGATAAGGGACTTCTATCCAAAATATACAAAGAACTCTTATAATTCAATAATAAAAAAGATAATTTAAAATGGATAAAGGATTTTAATAGACATTTCTCAATAGAATCAAAGATATAGAAAAAGTCCAACAAGCACATTAAAGCTAGTCAACATCATTAATCAGTAGGAATATGCAAATCAAGTTGAACTGTGTCTTGGCATCATTGTCAAAATCAATTCACCATCAGCGAAAGGGCTTATTTCTGGACTGTGATTTCTGTTCCACTGATAGATAGTGATTTGTATGACTCCATTTATATGAAATGTCCAGAAAAGGCAAAGCCAGAGACAGAAGGTAGACTAGTGCTACACACCTCTCCAGGGACTGGGTGGAGAGGGAAATGGGGAGTGGCTGCTTCGTGGGTACAGGGTTTCCTTGTGGAGTGAAGAAATGTTCTGGAACTAGATAGTGGTGAATTCACACAACATTGTGAATGTATTAAAACTACTAAGACTATTCAAAAATGGGAGTACAACCCCACTCTTCAGCCACAGGCTGCACATGGTGATTTCCTTCAAAAAGTCCAATATGGTGGGAATGGTGGGACATATGGGTGAGGGAGAAACATTAAAGCTCTAAAACCTGACAAACACTATCTCAGCCAGGTGAACAAGGTCAACATCAATCTTAAATTGCATTGATAGTATATGCCTTTGATATGATACAATTAAAATGGCACTTTACCTCCATGGTCTGCTGTCCAATAACCCATAACCTTTCTTATTGTGAGAGAAACATTAGGCAAATTCCATTACTCATGGTGGAAGATCCCACAGAAATACCTGATTGGTACTCCCACAAGCTGTCAAGGTCATCAAAAACAAGAAAAGCCTAAAAAACTGCCACAGCCAAGAGGAGACATATGTGCTATCTTGGGTGGGATCTTGGAACAGAAAAAGCACATTCAGTAAAAACTAAGGAAATCCGAATATATACTTTAGTTAATAAGGGCATCAACATTGGTTTATTAAGTGTAACAAAGGTGTCGTGCTAATATTAAGATGTTAATAATAGAGGAAACTGATGTGAAGTATGTGAGAACTCTACTATCTTCTCAATTATTTATAGATTTAAACTATTCTAAAAAATGTCTTTGAAAAAATAAATGACATCCTACTTTGAGAACCCTTCAGACTAGTGTAGCTTTCTCCAAAGTTATCAATTGCTAAGAGAAAATAAAATACCATTTTCAAAAAGTTTTTGAAACACTGAGTTAAACAAAACAAATTGCAGGACTTGTCAGCACCTTTACTTACTAGATACATGTAGTGATTCCTGACGCAGCAGATATTCTAAGCATTTCACAAAGTTATCTGGCCTTTTCTTTGCTTATCATCTATAAAAGTTCTTCCAGTATTGACAATTGCTGTGCAAGTACAATGGTTCCCAGACTTGAGAATTTCAGGAACCAATAGAATGGCAAAAGGGGAGGGGGGGGAAGTTTGGGACCAACAAAACATTATCAGTTTTTTATTGTAGCAAATAAGGATCTTCTTAACAAGAGCATCTGCTGTTAGCCATCATTTCCTAAAAGAAGATGTTTCAAAACCTGCAAGGTGAGAAATATGTAATGAATTTAAGATTAGAAAGCATCCCTTGAAATGGAATACTCTTGGTTCTGCATTGTCCATAAGTTATGTATTTGGCTGTGGACTTTGAACCAGCTCTGGGCCTTAGACCATCACTTTGGGAACCCCTGTCCCCTGGGCAATGATACAGCTGATTGTCCTGTGCTGCTTCCTCAGAAGCCCTCGCCTTCAGCTGCTTCACAGAGCTCATGAAGAGGATGAACCAGAACTTACCCCATGGAGGCGCCATGGACACACACTTTGCAAACATGAGGTCACTGATCCAGGTATGAGCCAGTCTCTAGCCCTGTTTGGACTTTTTGGAGAAACAGTAAATGTATCTTAGTGGCTTAAGAGTGAGCAATTTGGAGCTAACTCAATAGGTTTGAGTCCTATTTCTGCTGCTCACTAGCTGTCCAGCCTCATAGGCTTTTATCTCCCTGAGCCTCAGTGTTCTCATCTGTAAAAGTGGCTTATTTTCTTATTTATGTGATTCCCAATAAATTTTTACACTTACAAGGGAAATGAAACAAACTAATGCATTTATAGAGCTTAGCCCGATGTCTGGCAATGCCTCTCAGAGTCTAGTCCATAAGCAGCATTATCAGCCTCACCTCAGAACTTTTAGAAATTCAAATTACTAGGCAAGGTCTCCCACTGAATTAGAATTTCTGAGAGTTGGGCCAAGGAATCCATGCCATTTGACGCTCCAGAGGTGATTTCGATGCAAGCTGAAGTTTGAGAAGTGCTATAATAAATGCTAGCTCTTTAACATCTATAGTGTATCTGCTCCCAGATGAATTGAGACATTCACCCCTGTGAGCAGAAGGAATGGAAATGTATTAACCCAAGTAAATAATAGGGACCCGTAATGATCTACGAACAAGCAGTGGAGCTACATCCTTAATCACATTAGCTCTGAAAGCTTCCTTGGTAGAGTTAAAAAAAAAGTTACTAAATCCTTTTGACCTGAGAAAAGTAGAAAGAGTAATATAATGAATACCCACGTTTCCACCTGCACCTGCCCAAGAAATAGAACGTTAACTACAGATTTATTTCTTAGCCTTCATGTAGGCATTCCCCTACTTTTGTCGTCTTAGGGGTAAGCACTTTCTAGTATGTGACATTTATCACTAAAATGCATTTTTTTAAATTCTTTAAAGCATACACATATAATCCTAAATAACATCTAATACTACATATTGTTTCTCAAGTTCCCCTACTTACATAAATAGTTGTAAATGGTATAAATTCTTCTGCAGCTTGTTTTTATACTCAGTAACAGGTTTGCGATGCTCACGCCCAACAGTGCAATTAATTCCTGGAAGTACAGTCATGCACTTCAAGAGTGTAACACTTTATATCACATTTTATTTGAATCCACTATCCTGTTGGTGATCATTTAGGTTGTTTTCATTTTGTTTTGTTTTGTTTTTGCTTTGGGGAATTTTGGGGTTTTGTTTTTGGTCAGTGCTGTACTGAAATTCTTGTGTGCATTTCTCTGTGAATACATGCAAGAGTGTTGCAAGAGGGCAGGTCCCTGGAGTGGAACTGCTGGTCAGAGAGAGCATGTGCATCTTCAGCAGACACAAGCTCGCTCAGCCTCCAAAGTGACTGTACCAGTTTCTGTGCTCAAGAGCAGTGTTGGAAGGGTTTTTTGACACAATCCATCATCACTTGATATTGTCACACATCTTAATTTTCACCAGTATCTTGGGTGTGATTAGAACATCCTGTTGGGATTTTATTTGCGTTTTTCTTGATTAACAGTGGAACTGAATATCTTTTCTTTTTTCTTTTTTTTTTGTTTATTTGGACTACTATTCTGATGAATTACCTGTTCTATTATATATTTTGCCATTTTATACGGCTATTTTTTCCATAATTAGAATCATAACTCCACATATTTTCCCCTTATTTTTGTGCATACTATTTTGAACCTGCTGTTTTTATCTTTTCACTTAACAGCATATCTGTTAGCTGGAGACATTCTTCCACCACCTTTTTTAAAATAATAATTCTTTTGCAATATAAGTCAGATATCATACGATTCATCCTTGAAAAGTGTACAGTTCGGTGGTTTTTAGTATATGCATAGAGTTGTGCACACATCACCAATTTCAGAACATCTTCATTACCCACCAAGGAAGCTCTTTACCCATGAGCAGTCACTCCCCGCTTCCTCTCTCTCCTCAAACCCTGGAAGCCACTGTCTACTTTCTGTCTTTATACAGATTTAGCTTTTCTAAACATTTCATGTAAATGGAACCATATAATATATGGCCTTTTGTGACTGGCTTCTTTCACTTAGTGTAATGTTTTCAAGGTTCATCCACATTGTTCCATATATTAGAATTTCTTTCCTTTTTATTACCAGGTCATATTGAATTAAATCATATGAATATACCACTTCTTGTGTATCCATTCATCTGTCGATGGACATTCAAATTGCTTCCGTTTTTGGCTATTACAAATGATGCTGCTACCCACATTTATTCATGTACAAATTTTATGTGAATCTATGTTTTATTTCTCTTGGGGTTATACCTAGGAGTTGAGTGACATGGAAATTTCATGTTTAACTTTCTGAGGAGCTGCCAGACTGCTTTCCACAGCAGGTGCACCATTTTGCATTCCCAGGAGCAGGGCAAGAGGTTCCAGTTTCTCTGAATCCTTGCCAACACCTGTTACTGTCTATCATTTTGATTTTAACCATGCTTATGAGTATGAAGTGGGTATATTGTTGTGGTTTTGATTTGTATTTCCTTAATGACTGATGATGTTAAGCATCTTTGGTGTGCTTGTTAGCCATTTATAAATCTTTTTTGGAGAAATGTCTGCTTAGATCTTTTGCCCATGTTTTTAACCCCACTGGTATATGTTGTGCAGATGTGCCACTATTATTCAACCATCCCCTCTGCTCCAACTTTTTTTCTCAGGAGGCTGATGCTGCCCTTTCCTTCTTCCAACAGATCCTGGACTCAGAGCTATTTGAGCTGATGCATCAGAATGGGGACTACACTCACTTTTACTTCTGCTATCGCTGGTTCCTGCTGGATTTTAAGCGAGGTACACTGGAGATTTTATTTCTAGACTATTTATAGCAGAACTGAACGGGAAAAGACATTGTAGAGGTGTGCCTGAAGGGTGCTGGGGCAAAGGCAGCAGAGGAAAGTGGCACACGTGTGTGGAGCTCTGACAGTCTATTCACTCTGCCGTAGGTGCTGTTAAGATCCCAATTTGACTGTGAATGGGTTAACAAACTGTGGTATATGTATACCATGGAATACTATTTAGCCATAAAAGAAGATGGGGACTTTACAGCTTTTGTATTAACCTGGATGGAATGGAAATACATTCTTCTTAGTAAAGTATAACAAGAATGGAGGAGCAAGAATCCAGTGTAATCAAATACTGATATGAAGACAGTGGATGAACTAATACATGCCCACACATGAGAAAACCTCAATTCAAGCTGGGGGAGAAAGGAAGGGAAGGGGAAGAAGGGAGGGGGAGGGAGACCAGTGAGCTCCCCCCAGTGGGCACAATGTAAGGTGTATGACACAACTCCTGGGGGCAGGACACAACTATAACAGGGACCTTACCTAACAACGCAAACACTGTAACCTAATCGTTTGTACCTTCATATTAATCTGAAATTAAAAAAAAAATCCAAATTTGACCAATGAGGAAAGTGCTGTTGAGAAGAATGACATTCAGAGCTAGGACTGGGAGAGCCAGGATCTGAATACACCTTTGTCTACTCCCAAAGCCTATTCCCTTCCTTTCTGTAATGATGCTTATCAGGGACCGGGACTTGTAAAGCCCACCAGGCAGGGGTTATTCTGTACACATTTCAAACATGACTTGGAATTGATGCATATAACACAGCACACTGTTGCCATTGTGCAAATGTAGGGGAAGGTAATAATAATAACATCTAATATATATGAAGGGGTTTATTAGTTGATGGACACTGTGCTTAGCCATTTATATGTATTACCTCATTGGTTCTCTTCTACTATCAGCTTCACTCACCTTCCAGATGAGAAAAGAAAGAGGGAAATAGAGAAGTAATTAGCCCGAGGTCCCCTGGCTAGCGAGTACTGGAGGAAGGATTCACAGGAGTTTACTGGACATGGGAAGCCTTGCTTTTAACCCCTGCTGTGTTCTGTCTCTTTACTAGAATCAGAGGCAGCACCAGCTCTGCCTATGTGCTTGGGAGACAAGGTTTAGAGACACTTCCATAGGTGCTAATGGAGATGGAGATGTGGGTTAGGGGTGAACTCTGGTCAAAGGGCAGGGCAGGGACAGGTCTGTGTAAATCAAACCTGGACATGCCAAGTTCCTCTGCTCACAGAGTATCAGAGCTGGAAGGAACTTAGAACCCACCTGCTTTACATAACCCATTCTACAGATGGGTAAATCTGAAGCTTCTGTCAAATGACAGAGTCCAGGTCTCTTGGACCTGGCCTGGGCTCTATCCGTTGCACCAGCACAGAAGCACAAATCAGAGCTGGCCTGGGATTTTCCCAGAATGATTTTCACAAGGGAGGGCAGCACCAACAATGAAGCTTGGGCAACTAAGACACTGCACTCAAAAATTTATATAATTTTAATTAGCTGGCATTTTAATATTAGTAGCTCTGTGGAAAGTATAGTACCAGGACCCACCTCACAGAATTTGATTCTGTTAAATGACTAAATGGAGAATTAGGTCTCTGGTGGGCCCTTAAGGGTGGGGCAGCCCAGGCTAAGAACCTTACAGGGGTCTGTGCTTTGGGGGTATTCAGGCAGCCATGTGGCTCAATGCTGCTGCCTCCTTCAGGAAGCCTTCCTCTTCTCTCCAGAACTTTATGGTTCTGGAGGTCAGAACATCCTCCACATTCTTTTTGAGGCTCTAGGGCAGGGATTTTCAACCGGTGTGCCATGAAAAATTTTAAAGATCATTAATTATTTTCGAAAGAAGTTCCAAGCACAGTAAGTATATTTTTTGTTTTACTCTTTTTTCTTTTAATCAACGTAATTTAAGTGTATCACAGAAGTTTAACTATAGATTCAAGCGTGCCATGAGATAAAAAACGTTGAAAAACACTACTCTAAGTTCTACCCATTTCCTTTCCTTTTCCAGTGTGTGGGGGCTGCCACATTCTTCTGCTTGAGATCAGATTCATCTGATCTCTTGTTTCTGTCATACATTTTCTCTTTGTGACCCTGAGCCTCCTGCCTTTCTCTTATAACAGCCCTTGAAGTGACATCGGGGCTGGGTAATCTAGGATAATCTTCCCATTTCATGAGACTTAATTTAATCACCTCTGCAAAGCCCCTTTTGCTATATAAGGTAATATATTCACGGGTTTTGGGATTAGGACCTGGACCTCTGGGGGCATTTTTCTGTCGACTACTAGTTCTTTTTCCCCTGAGTCTCAGTCATGAGGATATTTTGACCCCAAATTTGCCAGAATACCTGCCCTGAGCTCAGTGGGTCTCATGCCACTCTGATGTTAGAAAGTCTGCAACTTACCCAGTGGTTGACCACTGTTAACCATGGTGCCTTTCTAAACCTTGGTTTATCTACCCATAAAATGGGCTGAAGAGTACTGTCAACCCCAGGAGGGGCATTGAAGTTATGAACACACTTCGTGCACGTAGTGCCCTTGGCACATTGCCCAGTACTTGGGTAGCTTATACAGCAACTGGTGACGCTTTGAGGATGAACATTGTGGGATCCAGAGCGGTGCCACCTGAATTCAAATCCTGGCTCCAGCCCTACATGGGCCAGTTACTAAACCTCCCTGGTTGTCTTCATCCATCAAAGGGACCTAAATGTGAGACTCACCTCAGAGGGTGGTTAGATGGGGAAGTTCACTTCATGTGCTGTCATGACAAACATTGGTGCTCAGTTGTGTTGGTGATGTGAGGATGGTACTTACACCAGGCATTCTGAGGGCCCAGCACTTACAGATAGAAGGACAAAGCAATCCAATGAATGGGAACAGTTCACTGAGCTCCCTCTCTGCCAAGGCAGGTTGTTTCTTTAGCTGCGTGAAGGCCCAAGTTCTGTGCCAAGAGTGGGCCTATTGTCATGCGCTGAGGCTGGCAGTGCCAGGCCCTGAGAGGTTTATAGGGGGCTGGGGAGCCCTGCATGTCACAGGGGGAGGAGGAGCCATCTGGTCGCCTGAAGGGTGTGGGAAGCACAGTTCTCCTCCTTGAAAAACCAGGAGAAGACCTGTAAGCCATTTACTCTGGGGTTATTGGCATGGAGAGCAAAGAAATGGGAAGGATGGGTGGGATGGGGTGGATGCTGTGCGGAGACGGACCTGGGGCTGTTCACATCGCTGGGACGTGGGTTCTGTCTCAGCCACCCTCGGAGCCTTTTCTTACACCCTGGCATAGGAGGATACTCTTGGTGTTGACATTTCTTGGTACTCCCTTCCCTTCTTTTTAATTAAGACCTGTGAGGTGACAGGGTGGCATGGATCAAAAGCCAGACTTGTAAACAATATCCACTTAACCCTGTTGCCGTTCCTTCCCCTCTCTCTAGCTGTGAAACTGGGGTGCATAAAGGTAGACTCCTCTGAGTAACCATTTCTCTTGATTTTTTTTCATTAGAGGGCTAGTCCTTTTCTTCTTAAAAATTCAGACAATCCTCTTGCCTGTTGTAAAATCCCCCCAATGCACAAATACCACTTGGAGTCTTTATATTCCGTTACTCACGCATTCATTTATCATGTGTTCACAGAAACCTACTATGTGCCAAGTCTGCTGGCAGATGTTTTCCACGTACTTTCTCCTTTAATCCTCACACACCTCTGAGTAGGTGTCATAGAACTTGCTCATAAACTGAGCTTTGAGAGATGACTTGGCTCCTCAGAGGCACCACACAGCCACCATGTTCACTCAGAAGACATGGTATCCACTTAATCAATTTGTGAAAAACTCCGTGTCTTTTAGGAAGTATGGCTTAAACAAGTATGTTTTTATTATTTTTATTTTTTTATTTGAGACAGAGTCTCACTATGTCACCCTAGGTTGAGTGCCATGGCATCACAGCTCACAGCAACCTCAAACTCTTGGGCTTAAATGATTCTCTTGTCTCAGTCTCCCAAGTAGCTGGAACTACAGGTGCCTGCCACAGTGCCTGGCTATTTTTCTGTTGCAGCTGTCATGTTGCTTAGCTGGCCAGGGCCAGGTTCAAACCCTCCAGCCTTGGTGTATGTGGCTGGTGCTGTAACCACTGTGCTACGGGCACTGAGCTGATTATTTTTTTCCATTAAAAAACACAGAGGGTAGCAGTTCATAATTCATGTTGTCAAGGCCTTTTTCATGTCACAATCCCCAAAGTGTTGGCTTGTGGTCTCTTGGTCCCAAGGTGGTTGCCATGGCCCCAGACATCACATCCTCATTTCAGGAAGAAGGGGAGGCAGCACAATAAACCACATTTGCTCCTATTTGTAAAGCAAAAGCCTCCCTAGATATCTTCCCCATTTCCTCTGATGTTCTTATAGACAATATTTATGCTCAGAACTGGGTCACATGGCTACTTCTAGCTGCAAAGGAAGCTGAAAAAAGTAAGTCTCTGACTTGTTAGAAAGGAAGGAAGTTGCCTGCATCTTTACTGTTGATTCTGATACCATGTTCTTCCCTCTTCACTGGTCATTTCCCTGTTCAAATTACACAACAAAAAAAGCGTGAACTTTTAACATGTCCTCTTAAGCCCTGTGCCATTATTTTATCTTTAAATGTTTCCCTTTCTCAAAAGTTAAATCAATTTATTTAAAAAGGAACCTTTAAAAATATCTCTATTGTAAACAGAAAACCTTATCCCTTGTGTTAAATAGAAAATAACAATAGACTCGGCGCCGTTTAGGACGCCGGCCGCATACACCGGGGCTGGTGGGTTTGAACCTGGCCTGGGCCAGCTAAACAACAATGACAACTGCAACGAAAAATAGCTGGGCGTTGTGGCGGGCACCTGTAGTCCCAGCTACTTGGGAGGCTGAGGCAAGAGAATTCCTTAAGCCCAAGAGTTTAAGGTTGCTGTGAGCTGTTGACACCACGGCACTCTACCAAGGGCAACATAGTGAGACTCTGTCTCAAAAAAGATAAAATGAAAAGAAAATAAAAATAAGAAATTAAATACAATGAAAATAAAGTGATATTTTAAATCTACTGTTACTGCAGTCTCAGATTGATGCTGTTTTCTCTGTGCTAAATTGGGAGATTAGCAGATAGTGGAGAGCTAAGTATTTTATAGTGTCACCAAGCGGTAACTGTCTCAGGGACTTCCGAAGGCTCCCATGAGAAAAGAAAGGAAACAGCTTTCACACAGTGTCATTCAAGGCATTTTACTGCAGTGCCTGGATATCAGAGCGTCCTGTTACCTAAAACCATCTTGTGTCCCAGGTGGGTGGCATCCTCTCTCTGAGGAGCTCAGCATATTCTGTTCTGCCTTACCTGTGCCAGGCATCTAGTAGGTTATGGGAGGGGGATCTCAGACTGAAGGTGTCTGTGCCATGGGTGGGGTATGGTGATGGATGTAAATCTTGCAAGGGAGAGAGCCTCAGGCTTATCTCTGCTCTGACACAAGGCATTTTGATCAAGTTAATTGCCCAGGAAGGTTGGAAGTCACTTTGGCATGTGAAATCAGCCTGGGATTTTTAGAAGAGGTCTCATTTAAACTTCTCTAAAAAGATGGGTAAGATTCAGGCAAATAGAAATTGTGCTGTGGGTAAAGGGGTCTCCATGGAGGAGGAGAAGGGTGAAAAGAACATTCAATTCAAGCATCTGAGAGTATAGGTCAAGGCCTGAAGTATAGACTTGTTTAGTTTTTTTTTTTTTTTGAGGGGGGGCTTTGAATACCTTGCCCAAGGCAAGGGGCAATGGGAGCTATTGATGATTTTATAGTTGGAGAGTGACATGATCAGACATAGTCCTTGGGGCAGCATAAGCTAATTCCTTCAGAAATCTACTTGTACTAGGAACTATTATTAATTATTTTTCTGAAATGTAATATGTACTTCTCAGGCTCCCTAAGGAGAGAGCATGTTGTGCTCACATTTTTCTGAGTCCAGCATTGTGCTGCTGCATTTTATGCTGAACTGAGCCTTGGGGGCTGAGTTTCCTCTGCTCTCTTGGAACATTAGTTCCAGGGCTGGTCTTCCTTCCTGCTCTCTCTTCCATCGCCAGGCGGGACACAGCCTCTAGGCTGGTCCCAGTCTCGCTTCTTTCCCTGAGTTGTTCTAATTGTCCTTGGAAACCTTCTGGTTATGTTTGTAATGATCATTCTATAAAGTGGAGCCAGTAAAACTCTTAAGTGAGGGCAGGGCCTGGTTTATTGTTCATTCGACATTTTTATTGGGTATGTCCCAGGGGAAAGGTTGAAAACCCTGAGCTCTGAAGCTTTGAATTGAGTCAGCATGGGAAGTCTTTCCCTAAGATGTGATTCTGCATCTGTTCAAAGTTCTAGAATAGGTACATATCCTTTGAACCAGATAGCCTACTTCTAGCCAAAATTTATGTTGGGAAAATAAATTGCATGTGGGCATTCATTGTAGTATTGGTTTTAATGTTCAACATTTGGAAAGTTGAACCATTAAAGATTTGGTAGTGAGGGATGGGTTTTCTAATAATGAGATATTCATATAATGGACTACCATAAAAGTGGTAGAAACCAGGCGGCGCCTGTGGCTCAGTCGGTAAGGCGCCTGCCCCATATACTGAGGGTGGCGGGTTCAAACCCGGCCCCGGCTGAACTGCAACCAAAAAAAAATACCAGGCGTTGTGGCTGGCGCCTGTAGTCCCAGCTACTCGGGAGGCTGAGGCAAGAGAATCGCTTAAGCCCAGGAGTTGGAGGTTGCTGTGAGCTGTATGATGCCATGGCACTCTACCAAGGGCCATAAAGTGAAACTCTGTCTCTACAAAAAAAAAAAAAAGTGTTAGAAACCGCTGTACAGTGTGTATGGCTATTGATGTGAAAGATGTTCATGGCATGGTTGGAAATTAAACAACGACAAAAATAAGTTTATACATAGCATACATGATCTGATTTCATTTAAATTCTGATCCCAAGTTCCTATTTTAATTGGAAATGCCTAGGTTGCTGGACATTAGAATGCTAATAGTGGCTGTTGGCTGTAGGTGGTAGGATTTAGGATTATTAAAACTACTCTTCTCTGTATTTTTGAACTTTCTGTATTTATCATGTAGGACATATAAAAGAGGTCAAATCATAGGGTAGATCTTAGCCAGAATATTGTAAGGGCTTTGAGTATTTGAAAGAGGAGGATGTCCCAATCTTGGGGGAGTCCAGTCTCCCAGAAGACAAACTTGGGCAGTCGAGAGCAGGGATCAGCAAACTTACTCTTTAAAGAAATGTGGTAAATATTTTAGGCTTTCTGGGCCCTATGGCCTAACTCTTGTCACTAAGAGAAAGTGCTAGATAAAGGCTCTTCAAAGAAGTCATAGATAATACATAAATAAATGGGCATGGCTGTTTCCAATAAAACTTTATTTACAAAACCAAGCAATGGGGCTGGATGTGGTGGCTCACACCTGTAATCCTAGCACTCTGTGAGGCTGATGCAGGTGGATTGCCTGAGCTCAGGAGTTGGAGACCAACCTGAGCAAGAGCGAGACCCTGTCTCTAAAAGTAGCTGGGTGTTGTAGCGGGCACCTGTAGTCGCAGCTACTCAGAAGGCTGAGCCCATGAGTTTGAGATTGCTGTGAACTATGATGCCATGGCTCTCTACCCAGGGTGACAGAGTAAGACACTGTCTCCAAAAATAAATGAGTGAATGAATAAATAAATAAATAAAACAACGACGACGACAATAACAAAACAAGCAATGGTTCAGGTTTGCTTGTGGACTTCAGTTTGCCAATTTCTGATCTAGAGAAAAATAAGAAAATGGAGCTTGTTAATGGTTTGAGTGAGTGGTCAGCTAGTCCCAAAATAGCACAAATTGTAGGAAGGAACAGGCCAATGAAATTGAAAAGGCAGATGTTTAAACAGAGGGCTAAAGATAAGTTGTATCATTCTTTCTCCACGTCAGCAATCGCACCTGGGCAAGGGGTGTTGGATGAGACAGTTTGGATTATGCTTTGGAGGGTATAAAAGGCAAACCAGCATATTAGAGGTTCTGAAAAGTCATGCTAGAAACGCCCTTGCTTGCCATTGTTGATCTCAGCATTTATCAAACTCTTTGAATACACCACAAAATGTTTTCGTGGTTGTGGGTGTGTCCTACTCACATCTGATAGTGCAGGGAAAGTTTCAGGAACGCTGTCACCCTGGGCCCAAAGTTGGCAGTGTCAGATGTAGTGAACTCTAAGGATGAAATTGATACACCGAAGTCAAGATGATGCTAATTAAGGCAATTCTTACAAATATAGTACACACTCCATAGGAAACTTTGCTCTCACTGATACCCCTGTCATCAGGGGAGTAAGAATTTTATTTAAAAGTCCTTTATTGAGCACCGATTGTTTTTAAGAAATCATGGGACCAGGTGATTTACAATGTGCCTCTTAGAATCCAGAAATTCGGTCTCCATGAGGGAAGTGTCAGCTGCACAAAAGTGGAAAATGCAGAACCAACGAGCCTTGGGGTTGAGCTAAGTCAGAATCACACTCTTTAAAATGATGGGGGATTTAGCAACCTCTTGTTTCTGGAGCCCAGAGTAAGGGAGGGACTCGCCCAAGCTGTCACTGCCCGTTAGTAGAGATGCTGAGACACAAACTAGGGTGATGGACATAGATTCCATTTTTATGAAATATCCAGAGATGGCAAATCCATAGAGAATGAAAAAAGATTAGTGGATGCCAGAGGCCAGGGGAGAGGGGAATGGGAGTGACTGCTTAATGGGTATGGGATTTCCTTGGGGGTGACGAAATGTTTTGGAATTAGATAGCGGTGGAGGTTGCACAATATTGTGAATTTACTAGATGTCACTGAGCAACATTGAAATGGTTGAAATAGTGAATAGTATGTTATGTGATTTCCACCATAATTATGAAAAAGGTAGGGTGATGGAATAATTTATTGTGTGAACCTGGACACCTTAGAGAATGAAGAGATGGTCTCAGGTAAACGAGAATGTGTAATCACCCTGACTAAAAACCACCCTGCTCTGACTTGCAGGCAAATGATTTTTCCTCGTGGGTGCTGACAGGTTGCAACTTTTGCAGCATTTCAAATGCTTATGAGTCCTGGGTTATTTCAAGCAGGGGTTCTGACCAGGGGTGTATTCTTGCTGCAATTGGGTACGTAACACTGTGAGGGACATCTTTGTGCAAATAGCTTTTCTTTTGTACTATTTCCATAGGATAAGTTTTTTGTTTTTGTTTTTGTTTTTGTTTTTTTGCAGTTTCTGGCTGGGGCTGGGTTTGAACCGCCACCTCCGGCATATGGGGCCAGTACCCTACCCCTTTGAGCCACAGGTGCCGCCCTCCATAGGATAAGTTTTCAGAAGTGAGATTACTGAGTTAAAAGTAAATGTGGGGTTTTTTTGGTGGGGGGAGTGAGGATATAGGGAGGAAACACTTGATTTGGAATCAGAAGACCTCTCCCCCTTACTGGCTTTGGGACTGGGATCTGGCTGTTTCTGGGCTGTGGGGCAGTGGTAATAATTCCAGCAGCACAGATGTATTGCAAGGATTAGTGAGAGAAGGCAGAAGAGACACGACATCACTTAGTATGGTGCCTGGCTCTCCTTGCGGGTCTCCAAAGATGTTAGTGGAAAGTGAATATTGCAGTTGTTTTTATAACTCAACATTGTCCCTGGGAGCAGATGAGCAAACCCATTTTCCATACCTGCCCCTGCAGTGGGTATTATCATTTTCTTTTCCCAGGGATGTTTTCCCTTCAGGTGCTTTTTTTGCATATTCATAATGCCCGTTATGGTGTCAGACTCTGGGGATACAGATGTGGGGCCTTCTTGTGTCAGGAGGACACAGAGATAATCATCACCCTTACCCTGGTGCTGGGCAAGGAGGAAGCGCAGGGAGCACAGAGGAGGCACCTGAACCAGCCCTGGGGCAGGGAAGGCTTCCTGGAGGAGGTGGCCTTGTGGTGGTGAGAATTGAGAAATGAATAAAGATTAGCCAGGCCCTGAGGAAATGGCAGGGCGGAGGTGTGAAGCTGAGGAAGAGCATGATGGGTGTGAGGTTTATGGTGCTGAAGTATGTGAGTGTGTGTGAGAGACAGACAGATGGGTGGTTCAATCATCTGGAGAGATAAAGAGGCTCTGGGACCCACCAGTTCTTAGAGAAGGAGTTTGATCTTTACCCCTCAGGGTAAAGGAGGGCAGTGGGGAAGAGCCATCCTGGTGCTTGCAAGTTCCAAATCACTCTGGCTGCTGCTAGCGATCTTCCCGCCTCAGCCTCCCGAGTGGCTGGGACTAGCGGCAGCTGCCACAACACCCTGCTGGTTTTTTTATCTTTACTAGAGATGGGGTCTCACTCTTGCTCTGGCTGGTCTTGACTCCTGAGCTCAGGCGATCCACCTGACTCTGACTTTAACTGCTCCTTCTCAGTGAGTCCTTCCCTGGTCACCCAATCAGTCTCCATTCTGTTCTTTATTGTCACTTATCTAACCTTCTAAATGTTTCACTTATTCATGTTGTTTATTTCCTTTTCTCAGTCTTCTTGAATCTCTCTATGGAGAACAGAGATTTCTGTATGTTTTGTTCACTTCTGTGTCTTCAGTACCTGGCACACAGTAGGTACTCAGTATTTGTGTACTGGAGGAAGAAAGGGGAGAAGGGACTACGGCTACAGCCACAGGGACAGGGATGAGAGGGTGCTTGTGCACCAAATGACACTTGGCATTTTGATTGGGTCCTTTCCATCGGGGCCTGTGGGTGGGTAGGTTGCATTTGTCCCGCAGCCCTGCTCCTTGGGGAGGACGTGAGCATGCACTTTGCCAATCTGTCCATTCTTGGCACTTCGCACAGTGCACCGCACAAGATGGGTTTGCACTGTTGTGGGGCCAAGGTTATGTTCCGGAAGATGCTGGAAGGTGTCAGGACCAGCCCACGCCCCTCACCAGATGGTGGCATTCCAAGGAGGCTGCAGCCAGAGACAGCTGAGTGAATGGCTGAGTGAATGGCTGGTGAGCTCTCAGATTGGATTGAAGGGTGTCATTATGGAAGAGCCTCAGCAGCTGTTAAAATGAATCAACGCCTCGGGAACTGGGAGAAAAGCTGCCAAACAGTCTGGTTTTGAATGGAAGTGCTTTCTCTCTTGTGGATCTCTCAGATTCCCCAGGAGACCGCAAGCTTCATGGCTGCACCCCCCGCACCAAGCGTAGAGCCTGGTGTTTTGGAGGGAGGCAGGAAGTGTTTGCAGAAGGAGGGTCAGAAGGATGGAAGAATGAAAGCTTGCGATGACTCCTCTGTAATCCCAGCACCTGTTGCTCTGAGTGACTCCCTTTTCAGAGAAATGATGTATGTATTTTTTTTTTGTCTTCATGAAAATGGCAGGAAATGGGAATTTTGAACTTTGCAAATCATTCCTGGGAGAGCAAGCTTGTGTTGGTAAGCTCAGCAAATGAAAATAAATATTCATTGCTATACCCATTGCTTGTGATTGTACTGATGTCCTCTCTTTCCTGGTCCAACACAGCCTCCACCTCCCAGATAAATGCCTTGTTCACTTTCTGTCCCACATGCTGATGTCCATAATGAGACACACGTATATATATGTGTGTGTGTGTACACGTATCCATAGGTAGATATCCACACACGCACACATATGTATACACGCGTACATATCAGAGATCGCTTAGACTCTGTTTCCCTTCTTTCCTGGCAGCGCTCATCAGATACACTATTTAGAAAATTGAGCCAGTCCACCTAAGGAATAAATAGCAGCTGCCCTCTGCTGAGTGGGCTTCCAATATGTTTTGGAAGAGACTATCATCTATTAAGTCAAGCATGACATATGGAATACACGTAAAGTTTTAAAGCCTGTAGTTACATTTATTTCCTTGTATCGTAGCACAGGTTATGAAAACCTGAGAATCATGAGTTTCTAGGGTTGGGAGGACTTTAAATTATTATTATGTTTCTTTTTTTTTTTTGGCCGGGGCTGGGCTTGAACCCGCCACCTCCGGCATATGGGACCGGCGCCCTACCCGTTGAGCCACAGGCGCCGCCCAGGACTTTAAATTATTATTCAACCATCAGCTGTGGTGGTTAAAAAACTTCTTTTGCTTTCCTTTGTTCATCGACCTATTAATTGATTCATATTTATAAATCAGGCATTTGCTAGTCATGCAAAATGGCAACTCTAGAGGTAGACAAGATATACAGCAGGTTGCGAGGCAGTGCTCTATTTAAGAAGGATATGCACCAGGATATCCTTTCCTTATTTTCTCTTGTCCTTCCCCCGTTCCTTCCTTGCAGAATAGCCACTCAAGTGGGTTCAAGGATCCTAAAAGGGAAGTGACATTTGTGGGCCATTGATCCTAATTCAGCAATGGTTGCCCTTGATGACTCTTCCCAGGAGAAGCCACACAGAAAAGCTTTCCTTCCCCTTGTGGGCAGGCAGCTCCCAAGACCGTGAGGTCAGTGTGGTCACAGCAGGTGTCTGAGTGTGGCCTATCCTAGGGTGGTGCTCCGCCGTGTGGTCCACTGGGCCTGGTGGGGTCCCTTGGTGGGCCTCGGAGGGTTGAGCTTCCACCTGAGCAGTTTCCTACTCTTTGGTTCTGTCATTCGTTAACCATAGCCAGAGTAACTCATCTTGTATTCCAGATTGCACAGAGTCATTTGCTGTGAGACTCAGGGCACTGAGACTTACTCAGCATCTAAGAAGAGTGAGAAGTGGGGTCAGAATATTTCACCATTCGTTTGTTTATTCACTCAACATTTATTTATCCACTTGATGCTTTTGTATTTCATGGTATTATAAACAATGATATGTATTCCCCAGTATTTCGTAATTGCTTGTGTGTGTGTGTTTCTTGTAGAAGACTGTGAGTTCCCTGGGAGTGGGGGCTATATCTCACTGTTTCTTGCCCATCTTTGTGTATGTGGTAGGTGCTCCATAAACGTGTCCCAGAGAAAGGGGGAAGATTTTTAGTGAGCATCTACTGTGGACTCAGCACTATTTATGTACACAGATATATAAGGCTACATAATTAAAAAGCTGCAAGGAACATAAGTTTTATTAGCTGTTGGAGATGCTAGCGGATGCAGGTGGAGCTTGAGTGCTTTTGTGCCGTCTGTTCGTATATGACTGGAATTCTGGAGCCAAGGCTGTCCTCCTGTGTCTCCCTAGACCTGCTGGAACCAGCCTGCCTCTCCCTGCCAGCTCTGCCATGGGAGCGTGCTGACAGCCCCATCCACGATGAGATCTGAGACTGCTGGCTTTACCCAGCAATCACGCCCCCCTACCCGGGGCCTACTGGCTCAGGTAAGTGGCTGCTTGTGCTGAGCTCAGGAGCTGGAGTGTCCAGGGGTTGGGAGGGTACCTGTGGGTGCTCCCAGGAAATTTTGTCTCTGTCCTTTGAATCCTGTCATTGTCCTGTGTCTCATGGATGGGCTACATATGTGTCCCAGAGCAGGATTTCAAGAGGTCACAGGGGCCAGCTCTAGAGGTGAATAGCTCTGATTCCGGATGGGATTTTGGAGGCTTAGAACTCTGCCTGGGGTCTTTGCTGATGGAAATTCTCCAGTTCTCGGATGCCCATATCTGTTCCTTTATTCTGCCTCTAACTGAGTCTAGACAGTGTTCTGCGGCTTGGGAAGATGGAATCTGTTAGCACTATTGAGCATGTAAGGGAGGGAGAATATCAAAATCTGTCTGCTCTCTTTCCTGGAGGCTGCTGAGTGAGTCAGAGCCGGGGGAGCATTGCGGGGCCTCTAGGAGGGGAAGCGGGAGGCTTGCACTTAACTAAAATACCTTCCCCTCTTGTAGTTCCTCCAGATCAGTGGTGCTCAACCTTCCTAATGACATGGCCCTTTAATACAGTTCCCGTGGGTTGCGACCCACAGGTTGAGAACCACTGCTCTACATGGTGGCTAGTTGGCAGCAGTTTTACAGGGAGGGAAAACAGTGAAGTGAAGAGGACCTGGGGGTCAAGAATAGGGACTTGTCCAGCACCTTGCAAGACAGGAATGAAAAATAACCTTTAAACAGGTAGAGCTGTGTGGGTCATGGAGCTGAGGTCAGGTTTCAGCTGTGTGACAGTAAGCAGGCCTGGTGACCTCTCTGGGCCTTTTCCCACACCTCCCGAAGGGAGACGACACTGCTACCTTTTGGGTTGTATGAAGATTAATGGAGAGGAAGGGGTCTTGTTTTGAGAGAACAGATCTCATGGCTAGATGAAAAGCGGCTAAAGCCCTGAGCCGCTGCAAAATAGGTGTGATCATTGTACCCATCTGATAAAGTTGTAAGGAGAAGATTTATAAAATACCCAAAGCACCTGGCTCAGCTTGAGGTCTCACTCATGCTAAGCCATGTTGGTTGTACTTTTCTTATTAAAAATATGAAGGCTGGATGTGGTGTCTGTAATTATATCTCAGTGCTTTTGAGAGGCTGAGGCAGGAGGATCGCTTCAGCCTGGGAGTTCAAGACCTCCTGTCTGTGAGTGACATAGTGAGAACCTGTCTCTACAAAAAATGAAAAAAAATAAAAATAAAAATACAAAAAGGTGGGTGTGGTGGTATGAACCTGTAATTCCAGCTTCTTGGGAGGCTAAGGCAGGAGGATCGCTTGAGCCCAGGAGTTTGAGGCTGCAGTGAGCTATGATGATTCCACTGCACTCCAACCTGGGTGATGGAGCAAGACTCTGTCTCTAAAAGTAAATAAAGAAGTAAAGTTTAAAACAACAATATGAAGGCAGCCAGCATAAAATAAGTGTTCCACAGAAAGGAACCTAGAGGCAAACAAGTAACAACAGCAAATTTAGTGAGAAAAATGAGATGATTTTTTTTATTTTTTAATGGCATCTGCAAGGGTCGGGGAAAAAAGAGACTAAGAGACTGTCTGGTGAGGTTGGTGGCTGAGCCATGCGCTCTGCAGCCACTCGCCCTCCTTGTGACTCCAGGGCCGGCTGCTTTGGGTAGCTGTGGGAGCTGCCATGGTCACTTCTGTGCTCTGTGCTTGTTGCTTGGCATAGGGATGCCTGATGTGGGTGGACTCTGCTGCAGGGCCGTCACTAGGGTGGCAGCAGTGAGGGACTGTGAGGATGCTCCCACCGGACCTTATGCCAGGAGCATGTGTGGTCTGGGTTCAAACCCTGATTTCCCCTCTTGCTTCCCGAGCAACTGCAAGCCAGTTACTTCATGTGTGTGAGCTGGTTTCCTTATCTGTATGGCAGAGACAATCACTTGTTATCATAAGAACTGGCCTCAAGATTGGCTAAGTTGGGAAAGTCCTCTAGCCAGTGTTGGTGCCTCTTCCATACCCTTTGAGCTGGAACAAACTTCAGAGACAGCCGTTTACTCCACTCCCCTCGCCCCCAGCTCAGAGAGGTGGATAGACAGGCCCAAGCCTGCCCGGTGAAGTCAGTGGAGGGCTGTGGTCCAAATCTAGGGCTCAGGTCTCTCTGCCCTATTTGCCTAAAACAGTCTGCTCCCACCCAGAGCTGTGTTTTGATGTTTTTCTCCTTCCTCCTCGTCCTTCCTTCCTCTCTCTCTCTTTCTTTTTTAGCAGTTGCTTTTCTACTCCTGATGTCCTTAATCCCCATGGATCCTCAACCATAACCATGGTCACGCGGGTCGAGGTCGGCTCCATAGCATCCCTGACTACAGTGCCAGGCCTGGGTGATATTGGCAAAGAGGAAACCCTGAAGCGGACTTACTTCTGCCAGGCTAGCGATACCTCTGGGGCTCCTTCAGCCCGGATCTTGGAAGGAAAGAGCCTGCTGAGGAGCCCAGCTCACTTACTCCCCCTGCCGAGGCTCTCCCCTAAGCCTTTCTCCAAGGAGCAGGCTCCTGCAGATGGGAAACCCCCTGTGTCATCTTTGCTGCACAGTCCGCCCAGCCTGTGTCCTTCTGGTGGGCTCTCTGAGGAGGTGGCAGCAGAGGACCTGGATAAGAGGATGCCCGGTTTGGTGGGGCAGGAGGCAGATGATGGGAAGAGACCAAGGAGAAGCTCATCTCTGTTCATGTGTTCCTGCGGCCCAGCCCCAATGCCATGATTCTCTTTGAAACCACCAAAACTGGCCCCACTCTGGGGAAGATGGTCAGTGAGGAGATGCTGGAGGCCAAGGCAGGCGTGTCTCAGGAGCCCCCTTCAGGTACCACGCTTGAGGTGGCTGCCAAGCCCCCTGTGCCCACCCTAAAGCCCCCAGGGACCCTTCTCCGACCAGCCTCCCTGCCGCAGGATATGAGGCCGGCTACAGCCCAAGAGGCGGTAGGCCTCCACACCACTGTCTTAAAGGCCAGTGGTGTGGAGGACATGGCGGGCCCTGCTCCGGAGCCCAGACCTCGCCTGTAGAGAAGGCCCATTTCAGACATTTTTATAGAAGCCCTTCAGCCTCAGAAGCCAGGCCCTGGTGGTGCAGCCACTGTGAGGAAAACACCACCCACCCCTCCTGAGAAGATGTGGGTGAGGAAGGCTTTTGTCCTTGGACCTCACAGCCCCGTTTGAGAGCAAAGAGGCCTTGCTGAGGAAGACAGCCGATGAAGTGAGTGGAGCCACAGTGGGCTCAAGCGCTGACCGCTGGGGCCCAGAGAGGTCCAAACCAGAGCCCAAGGTGGACAGGGAGTGTTTGGCCAAGGCAGAGCCCCCTCTTCATGGCACGAATTCAGAATTCCTGGAGGTGGCCTGAAAAATGCATGAACAGCAGGAGAAAGTGCTTTTGAAGCACGACACGGGTAGCCTCAGGGCCCCAGGGGCCTCAGCCAGGGTTGTCCTGAGAGATGACCTGAGTCCTTCGGAAGAGCAAGTCAAGCTGGCCCGCAAGCATGCGAAAGCACCTGAGCCCCCTTTGCCCAGGCCAGGAAGAGACTCAGAACTAGCTGATGTCAAGGTCAGACCAGTTGACAGAGGAGTCCCAGCCCCTGCAGGGGGCAAGTGGGCCTCCAGGGGGAGCATGAAGAAGTGTATCAGCCTGCTTGGGGAGGACAGCGCTGTGCCCATGTCCTTGGCAGCGGGGCCTGGACCCCCCTTGGCCACCCCTGATTCCCCATTGGCAATGGCAGAGCCCAAGAAAGTGGGTGTGAGTGTCCAGGAGCGGGTCAGAGGCTGGGCTGCTGAGAGCTCCGAGGTGAAGCCTGAGATGAGGAGGAGGACATTCCGGGCTCGGCCGCTGTCCGCAGATTTGACCAAAGTGTAAGTGAGCACTCCCATGCATCTCCCTCAGCCCAGGTTGCTGTAAGCCGGCTGCCAGAGACCCCAACGGGAGAGGGAACTGGGCTCTGAGCCCCCTCTAGGTGTGGCCAGCACTGGGGGGGGGCTACAGCTTGGGGTTTCCTCGGCCTTTCTCAGCTCTGCACGCAGCCTTTGAATGAAGCCAGATATGTGTCCATTTCACAGATGTAGGTCAGGAAGCTAAAGTACTGCAAGGAAGTTGAAGCCAGATGTCATTCTAGCTTACCCTGTCTCCATAGCTAAGCCTTCCTTCCCTGAAGTCTGAGACCACCTACCACAAGGCCTAGGCCTTTGTGAGTGGCCCAAAGTATGAAATCAGAGGGGTTGAGATAATTTCGGCAGGTCACTTCCCCTCACTGAGCCTCAGTGTCTTCATCTCACAAATGGAAATAATACTAAGACCTTCCTTAAAGGACGGAGGTACAAACTTAGAGATAATTCTGGAAATCACTCCACCCACAGGAAGTCCCTAGTATATTGCGGCTCCAAACAATGTCGATCCAGTTGGTTAACAATGGTTTTCTAAGCTTGGCCCACCTCTGTTTTTCCACAAGTGGCCACAACAAGGAGATGCCGCCAGGCATGATCAACTGGCTCGTTAATCACATGCAGCCACCAACATGCTTTGTCTGGGGAGGAGTTTGCAGGGCCAGGATCTCTGGGCAGATTACCCTCCTGGCTCTGGGAACTAGGGCAGCCATTCTGGCCATAATTAGACCGGTGGCTCTCAGCACATTAGAATCACCTGGAAAAAATATCTGTGGCTTGGCCCTACCCCTAAAGAGTCTAATTTAGTTAGTCTGGGGAGGGGCTGGTATTTAGAAGTGTTTAAAAGCTTACAAGCAGGTCTCTTGTGCAGCTGAAAGACTTGGGACAAGACCCCCACTCTGTCCTGGGCTAACACGACCCCCAATCAACCGCAAGAGACGACACTTGATGCAATCAGCAAAAGGGTTTTTATTCCAGCATGCTGGGGCTTATCTCGTGACTCTCTCAGGAGCAGAGGAGTGAAGCCCCGAACAGCAGATTTTACAAGCTTATAAAGGCAAAAACCACAAAGTAAGCAGGAGTAGCAGACATAGCAGGGACTTTAACCATAAAGTAAGGAGGGGGAGCAGACATAGCAGGGGCTTTAACCATAAAGTAAGGAGGGGGAGCAGACATAGCAGGGGCTCTAACCATAAAGTAAGGAGGGGGAGCAGACATAGCAGGGGCTTTCTAGATAAGAAGAACTCTGGTTCATTACTCAACTGTCTTAAGAAAAGATTAACAGTTAAACATTTACTTAGTCCTTTTATCTGCTTCAGCTCGAGTTTATCTCCTGGAACAGTTACAAAAGGTCACATTCTCATGGTAGGGGGTGAGAGGTGGTCACATTCCTATGGATGGTGGTCACATTCCTATGGTAGGGGGTGAGAGGTGGTCACATTCTCATGGTAATACTTTCTTTCACAGCCAGGCATGAGAACCCCTGAGTTAAGGTAGCAGATAAGGGGACACAGGTGCCAAGGACCTCACTCAGGTGCTTTCTCTCACTGTGTCATCATAGTGCCTGGGAGGGGCTGTGTGAGTATCCCCCTCTGACAGATGGCGGAAAACTGAGTCTCTGAGTTTAGCAACAACACATGACAGCCTCACAGCTCCCGAGAGGCAGACCCTGGGTTTTCTGAGCATGGGTCAAGTTTTAAGTGGCTTGGTTTTTCTCCCCTCCTTTTTCTTCAAAGCCCCCCAGCCCTCAATTAAATATGTGCTACATACTCATGCATTTATATCAGAGAACTCATCAGGCTAGAAAGAGTCTACCCTTCCTCTCCCTTCCCCTTTATAGGTGGGAAAACTGAGGCCCTGAGAAGGATAATCACTCAGCCCCTGGTCACCCAGACAGGCAGACAGACATGGGCCCCACACATTTCCTGATGGTCCACTGCAGATGGGTTGCTAACAACAACTATTAATTATCCGTTCTGTGGCATCTTCACTCTTCCCCAAACGCCCTCATGTTGCTATTAGGACCGTGGGTAGCCTCTTATCTGCCCTATAAAAGAGATGGGGAGGTGCTAATTATCCCCATTTTATAGATAAACAGAGGCTCAGGTGAGGTCACAAGCCTGACCAAGTGCCATAGAGAAGAGGCAGGGTAGAGCTGGGACCAGCACCCTGTGTCTTCACCCCAGCCTGGGGCTCCATCCACTCCCATGATGCTGTGTTTAAGGTAGGCTCTGGCCACTGGGTTCTTCCCCTTTTGGCAGCTGGAAGGAAAGAAAATGTCCTTTTCAAAGAAAATCAGCCAGTGTGTCTGTGACACTGTCAAGGCTGACACCCTTGAGCTCCTGTGCTGGTGTGTGTGGGCTGTGGGGAATCACAGATTCTGGCTCTATACAAATAACTTGGATCTCTGTACCAGGTTTTCAAGTTCAGATTCAAGCAAGGAAGTCAGATATGAGAAGTGTGCTGAGCTGAGTGGCGAGCTTTCTAAGAAGCTGAGAGAAAAGGTAAGGCGTGTCTGTGTTGGGCACATCTTGTTTTCCAGCAGGCAGTTGGACTTACTGGAAAAAAGAGATTCCGTGATTAGCTAGACCTGGGAAGGAATCAGACATCTGTCATGCACAATAAAAAAAGTTTTTTTTCTAAGTTGGGACTTTTCAAGTCTTTTCTGGTGTGATGGGTTCTGATTTTCTACTCCCAGGTGTTAAATACCATATATAAATGTAATTGTCAGATATTTTAGTTTTTCTTTTCAAAGAGGCAGAAGGGCATGGCTTTCTTTTATATAAAAGTGCCTGCTTTCCTGTCTTAATTAAGACACCTAAATTTAGGTTTAAAATGTTAATAGGAACTCTCTCAAAATCCCCTTATTATGGTTTTTACTCCTTAAAAGACTTGCCACCTAGCCATAGAAGAAAGAGGTACATTTCCAGCAATTAAATTGCTAAAAAAGTATTTTTTATTTCATCTGTTTAAGAAGAGGAAGCTTGTAAAATAACTGCTAGGTATAACTGGTTTGTGGTTGATGCTTTGTGCAGTCTTAAGTTTTTTAACAAAGACTCCTTGAGATACAGTTGACATATAGTAAAAGCACATAATATAAAGCATGCAAACTGATGAGTTCACAAGTGTGTAGACCTGGGAAACCACCGCCCCAGCTGAGATAATGAACATTCCCATCACGTCCCCTCAGGCCACGTTGAAGTTGTCCGTCCTGTACCCTCCTCTGCAGGCCACCACAGATCTGCTTTCTCTGCCACTATAGATTAGTTTGCATTTCTGGACTTGAATATAGATGCAACCAGGCCTCTTTTGTTTCTTCACTCAGACTAATTAATTTGACATTGGTGGTTTATTCTTTTGAGTTGCTGACTAGTTCTCCACTGGGTGGGCAGACTGCAGTTTGCTCCTCCCTTCACCCTTTAATGATCGGTGGGATTGTTTCCAATTTGGGGTCATTACAAATAAACCTACCGTGAACATTTGTGGACAGTCTTCGTAGGGACTTGTCTTTTCATTTCTCTAGGAGTAGTATTGTTTTATGTTTTAAGGGACTTCTACAGAATTTTAAAAATAGCACCAATGCTTGGTTCTAAGCCCTGCAGGCCTATTTCAGTGAATCCCCAGCAAGATGGGCTGGCTTTGTGTGGTGATCCCATCACTGGTGGAAAAGGTTTTGTCCTGCAAATTTTATCCTTGCACCTCTTGAATCACTTCTTTGAAATGGTTAGGAGAGGATTCAATTTAAGTAAAACTCCTCATATTTCCATTAAACTACTGTGGTGACAACAACAGCAAGAGCAAAAAGGGTTACAGGAAGCAAGAGTTTTGGCAGATGGCTTGAGACTAGTTTATTATTTTCTCTGTAATTTTGTGTGTTTGAAAACTTTCAAGAAAGGAAAAGTTAATATACTCTTAGTTTACATATAATGAGATTTCATCCCTGTAAGGTGACTTTGTATATGTGTGTGTTCACTGTGGTAAAATATACATAAAATATACCATTTTAAATATTTTTAAGGAGTAAACTAAAAAAATGTAAAACAGCCTAGGTTTTTCTAATATAAAATACATATATGTACACTTATTATACAGGGTGGACATAAAATTCATGTGCAATTTACTATGTTAAACTATTTTAAATTTTACATGAACTTTATGTCCACCCTGTATATAAAACTAATATAAACCAAAGAGTAAAGAAGACTTTTTTTAAGGATTATAACTAATTGATAATAGTTATTATCCAAAAAGTGGACTGGTATGTGAATGAGGGAACAAAAATAATTTGAGCTTTATCTGTATTGTTTAGATTCCTTTATGATGAGAGATTCATATATTACTTATATAAAATTTACATAATAAAATTTAAGCAAAATTCTTCAATAGCATTTCAACATCTAAAGTAAGGGTTACCAAACCATGGCCCTGCCTGCATGATCACCATGTTAAAGGGTACAATTACGTGGCATTGGTACATTCTCAATGTTTTGCAACCATCACTACTAACTAGTTCCAGAATTTATTTATCTATTAGAGATAGAATCTCACTTTGTCACCCTCAGTAGAGTGCTGTGGCGTCACAGCTCACAGCAACCTCCAGCTCTTGGGCTTAGGCAATTCTCTTGCCTCAGCCTCCCAAGTAGCTGAGACTACAGGTGCCCGCCATAATGCCTGGCTATTTTTTTGTTGCAGTTTGGCCAGGGCTGGGTTTGAACCCACCACCCTCGGTATATGGGGCTTACGCCCTACTCACTGAGCCACAGGGGCTACCCTAATTCCAGAATTTTTTGTCACCCCAAACAGAAACCCTGTATCTAGTCCCCTATTTCTGGCTCTTGGAAAATCACTAATTTACTTTCTTTCCTTTTTTTTTAATTGTTGGGGATTCATTGAGGGTACAAGAAACCAGGTTATACTGATTACATTTGTTAGGTACAGTCCCTCTTACAATTGTGTCTTGCCCCCAAAAAGTTCCTTACACACCAAGAGCCCACCTCCCTCCCTCCTTCCCTCTCTCTGCTCTCCCTTTCCCCACTCTCACTGTCATTAATTGTCCTCGTATCAAAATTGAGTACATTGGATTCATGCTTCTCCATTCTTGTGATGCTTTACTAAGAATAATGTGTTCCAATTCCATCCATGTTAATACAAGGGCTGTAAAGTCTCCATTTCTTTTATTTATTTATTTATTTATTTATTTGTTTGTTTATTTGTAGTCTTTTTGCCTGGGCCAGGTTTGAACCCACCACCTCCAGTATATGGGGCTGGTGCCCTACTCCTGGAGCTACAGGCGCCCTCCCCCCACACCCCCCCAAGTCTTCATTTTTTTTTAAATGGCTGAATAGTATTCCATGATGTACATATACCATAGCTTATTAATCCATTCTTGGGTTGGTGGGCATTTAGGCTGTTTCCACATTTTGGCGATTGTAAATTGAGCTGCAATAAACAATCTAGTGCAAGTGTCCTTATGATAAAAGGATGTTTTTCCTTCTGGGTAGATGCCCAGTAATGGGATTGCAGGATCAAATGGGAGGTCTAGCTTGAGTTCTTTGAGGGTTCTCTATACTTTTTTTCCAAAAAGGTTGTATTAGTTTGTAGTCCTACCAGCAGTGTAAAAGTGTTCCCTTCTCTCCACATCCATGCCAGCATCTGTGATTTTGAGATTTTGTGATGTGGGCCATTCTCGCTGGGGTTAGATGGTATCTCAGGGTGATTTTGATTTGCGTTTCTCTAATAATTAGGGATGATGAGCATGCATTTTTTCATATGTTTGTTAGCCATTCGTGTGTCTTCTTTAGAGAAGTTTCTATTCATCTCTTTTGCCCATTGGTATATGGGATTGTTGGCTTTTTTCATGTGGATTAATTTGAGTTCTCTGTACATGCTAGTTATCAAGCTTTTGTTTGATTCAAAATATGCAAATGTCCTTTCCCATTGTGGAGGTTGTCTGTTTGCTTTGGTTATTGTCTCCTTAGCTGTACAGAAGCTTTTCACTTTAATCAAGTCCCATTTGTTTCTTTTTGTTGTTGTTGTATTTGCCATGGAAGTCTTCTTCATAAAGTCTTTCCCCAGGCTGATATCTTCAAATGTTTTTCCTATGCTTTCGTTCAGGATTTTTATTGTTTCATGCCTTAAATTTAAATCCTTTATCCATCTTGAATCAATTTTTGTGAGGGGTGAAAGGTGCGGATCCAGTTTCACTCTTTTACATGTGGATATCCAGTTCTCCCAACACTATTTATTGAATAGGGATTCTTTCCCCCAGTATATGTTCTTGTTTGGTTTGTGGAAGATTAGGTGGTTGTAAGATGTTAGTTTCATTTCCTGGTTTTCTGTTCGATTCCAAATGGCTGTGTCTCTATTTTTGTGCCAGTACCATGCTGTCTTGACCATCATGTCTTTGTAGTACAGCCTAAAATTCGGTATGCTGATGTCCCCGGCTTTGTTTATATCACTAAGAACTGCCTTAGCTATACGGGTTTTTTTTCGGGTTTCATACAAAATTCAGAATCATTTTTTCTAAGTCTTGAAAGTAGCATGTTGGTATTTTAATAGGGATGGCATTGAATCAGCAGATTGCTTTGGGAAGTACAGACATTTTAATAATGCTGATTCTTCCCAGCCATGAGCATGGTATTTTCTTCCATTTAATATCCTCTGCTATTTCCTTTCTTAGGGTTCATAATTGTCTTTATAGAGGTTCGTCACCCTTATGTTAGGTATATTCATAGGTATTTCATCTTGTTTGAAGCTATGGTGAAGAGAGTTGTGTCCTTAATTAGCCTCTCATTTTGACTGTTATTGGTGTATACAAAGACTACTGACTTGTGGACATTGATTTTATATCCTGAAACATTACTGTACTTTTTTATGACTTCCCGGAGTCTTATGATGGAGTCTTTGGGGTTCTCTAAGTATAAGATCATATCTTCAGCAAAGAGGGAGAGTTTGACCTCCTCTGCTCCCATTTGGATTCCTTTTATTTCCTTGTCTTGCCTAATTGTATTGGCTAGAACTTCCAGCACTATGTTGAATAGTAAAGGTGACAGAGGACAACCTTGTCTGCTTCCAGTTCTAAGAGGAAAAGCTTTCAGTTTTACTCCATTCAGTAAAATATTAGCTATGGGTTTGTCATAGATAGCTTCGATCAGTTTAAAAAATGTGCCACCTATGCCTATACTCTTCAGTGTTCTAATTAGAAAATAATGCTGGATTTTATCGAATGCTTTTTCTGCATCTATTGAGAGGATCATATGGTCTTTGTTTTTGCTTCTGTTAATATGGTGAATAACGTTTATGGACTTGCATATGTTAAACCAGCCCTGCATCCCTGGGATGAAACCTACTTCATCATGATATATGACTTTTTTGATGATAATCAAAATAGACGATAATCTATTGGCTAGGATTTTGTTGAGAGTTTTTGCATCTACGTTCATTAGTGAAATTGGTCTGAAGTTCTCCTTTTTAGTTGGTTCTTTTCCTGGATTTGGTATCAGGGTGATGTTTGTTTTATAGAACGTGTTGGGGAAGATTTCTTTCTTCTCAATTTTTTTTTAATAATTTCTGCAGTACAGGAGTAAGCTCTTCTTTGAAGGTTTGATAGAATTCTGGTGTGAAGCTGTCTGGACCAGGGCATTTTTTTATTGGAAGATTTTTTTATTGTTTCTTTGATCTCAGTGCTTGAAATTAGTCTGTTCAGCAGCTCTATTTCTTCCTGGCTAAGTCTAGGGAGAAGGTGTGATTCCAAATATTTATATATTTCCTTCACATTGTCAAATTTCTGGGCATAGCGTTTCTGGTAGTATTCAGAGATGATCTCTTATATCTCTGTGGTATCAGTTGTTATTTCCCGTTTATCACTTCTGATTGAGGTTACTAGAGATTTTACTTTTCTATTTATACTTAGTTTGGACAAAGGTTTATCTATTTTATTTATTTTTTCAAAAAACCAAATCCTTGTTTCATTAATTTTCTGAATGATTCTTTTGTTTTCAATTTCATTGATCTCTAATTATTCTTGGATATTTCTTTTCTTATGCTGGGTTTAGGCTTAGATTGTTCTTCTTTTTCCAATTCCAAAAGATGGCTTGTGAGTTTGTTCATGTGCTCTCTTTCTGTTTTTCCAATGTAGTCATCTACAGTGATAAATTTTCCTCTCAGAACTGCATCCCACAGGTTTTGGTAGCTTGTGTCTTCATTGTTGTTATGCTCAAGGAAGTTAATGATTTCCTCTTTTATTTCTTTCTGCACCCAACTGTCATTCAACAGAAGGTTGTTTGATTTCCATGCCTTTGTGTGGGGTTGAAGGTTTTTGTTGGAGTTGAGTTCCACCCTTAGTGCCTTGTGGTCTGAGAAGATACAAGGTAAAATTTCAGTTCTTTTGATTCTGTTGAGGTTTGTTTTGTGTCCTAGGATATGATCAATTTTGGAGAATGTTCCATGGGGCAATGAGAAGAATGTGTATTCTTTATCTTTGGGATGGAGTGTTCTTTATACGTCTATCAAGCACAGTTGTTCTAGGGTCTCATTTAAGTCCCTTCTATCTTTGTTTAATTTCTGTTTGGAGGATTTGTCCAGCTCTCTAGTAAAAGGAGTGTTAAAGTCCTCTATTATTATGGTGTTATAGGTATCATATTGCTCAGACTCGGTAAGGTCTCTTTTAAGAATCTGGGAGCATTGTATATGTATATACCATGGAATACTATTCAGCCATTAAAAAAAATGGAGACTTTACATCCTTCGTATTAACCTGGATGGACATGGAAGACATTATTCCTAGTAAAGCATCACAAGAATGGAGAAGCATGAATCCTATGTACTCAATTTAGGTATGAGGACAATTAATGACAATTATGGTTATGAGGGGGGGAACAGAAAGAGGGAAGGAGGGAGGTGGGTGGGGCCTTGGTGTGTGTCACACTTTATGGGGGCAAGACATGATTGCAGGAGGGACTTTTCCTAACAATTGCAATCAGTGTAACCTGGCTTATTGTACCCTCAATGAATCCCCAACAATAAAAAAAAAAAAAAGAATCTGGGAGCATTTAAGTTGGGTGCATAAATACTTAGAATTGAAACGTCTTCTTGTTGTATTTTTCCCTTGACCAATATAAAGTGACTTTATATTTTTGACTTTAGGTGCTTTAAATCCACATGTATCTGAAAATAAGATTGCAACCCCTCTTTTCTTCTGAGTTCGATTTGCCTGAAAAATTGTCTTCCAACCCTTAACTCAGAGTTTTAATTTGTCTTTTGAAGCCAGGTGTGTTTCCTACAGACAGCAAATGGAATGGCTTGTGTTCTTTAATCCAGTCAGCCAATCTATGCCTCATCAGTGGGGAATTCAAGCCATTAACATTTATTGAGATAATTGATACGTGTGGTAGTGTTCTATTCATCTTATTTTGTGAGAGTCCATTGCTTAGTTTTATCTTTGCATCATTGTGGAAGTTAAGTTCTGTCCTTTAATTTATTAGTTCTTACTTTGCTGCTGATCCATTGTGATGGTCCGTGTGTAGAACAGGTTGAAGTATTTCCTGTAGAGCTGGTCTTGTTGTAGTAAATTTCCTCTACGTTTGCATATCCGTAAATGATTTGATTTATCTGTCAATTTTAAAGCTTAACTTAGCAGGGTACAGAATTCGGGGCTGGAAATTGTTCTGTTTAAGTAGATTAAATGTAGATGACCATTGTCTTCTTTCTAGAAAAGTTTCATTAGAGAAGTCTGCGGTCACTCTGATGGATTTGCCCATGTAGGTCAACTGGCGCTTACTCCTGGCAGCTTGCAGAATCTTTTCTTTTGTCTTGAATTCAGACAGGTTCATCACAATGTGTCTTGGAGAACCTCGGTTAGAGTTGAGGCGATCTGGGGTTCGATAGCCCTCTGAAAGCAGTGTGTCAGAATCTTTGGTGATATTTGGGAAATTTTCATTTATAATATTCTCTAGTGTGGCTTCCATTCCCCTATGGCATTCTTCTTCCCCTTCTGGGATACCTATAATTTGTATGTTTGAATGCTTCATAAAGTCCCATAATTCTGTCAGTGAACATTCTGCTTTCTCTCTCTTCTTTTTTGCCTCTTTAACTATCTGAGTTATCTCAAGAGCTATGTCCTGTACCTCTGAAATTCTTTCTTCTGTGTGGTCTAATCTGTTGTTGATATTTTCTATTGCATCTTTAAGTTCCCTAATTGACTGCTTCAGTTCCTTCATCTCTGCTATATCCTTTCTATATTCTTCATATCATTCATCTCTTATTTGATTCTATTTTTTATTTCCTTTTGGTTATTTTCCACTTTATCAGCAGTTTCCTTCATTGTTTTCATCATCTGTATTCTAAATTCCATTTCTGTCATTGCTAACATTTCTTTATAGGTGGAATCCTCTACAGTAGCTACCTCTCGGTCCCTTGGGGGGGGTTGGTCTGGAATGGTTTTTCATGTTATCAGGATTTTTCTCCTGATTCTTCCTCATGAATGTTACCTTTTATCTGTTTCCTTGCTCTACTTTTCCTTTCACTTCCTCTTGCTCTTTAAATTACCATGTCTGTGGCCTAGGGATTCGATGAGTCAGCTGCCGGCAGGATTAGACCAAAAGAATACATGCAACCACTTGCCAATTCTCCACTGCTTTTGTCCTCTTCATGGGGTCCAGAAGTCCCTCACTTACTCCCTGTGTCCCCAAAGGGATGTTTTTGGGCAGAACCTACCAGCCAGATATGCCTGGAGTCTTCTTTCCCCAATCTCACTGTGCCCAGTTGCAAGGAAGCTGTTACTCGCCACCATCTTGTTCCCCCTCGCCCTGGCCCCCGCTAATTTACTGTCTATTACTTTGGGTTCACCCATTCTAGATCTTCCATACAGATATAGCCGTGCAACACGTAGCCTTTCATGACTGGGTTCTTTAACTTAGCTTAAGGTTCTCAAAGTTCATCCATGTTACAGCACGAATCAATACATCATTCCTTTTGATGGCTGAATTGTATTCCATGGCATGGCTGTGTATCATATTATTTATCTGTGCATCCATCATTGGACATTTGGGTTATCTATACCCATTGATGATTGTGAATAATACTGTTATGTACAAGTTGTTGTTTGAACCTTGTTTTTAGTCCTTTTAGGTGTATACCTTGCAGTTGAATTGGTGCATGTTATGTTTAACTTGTCGAAGCAGATTTATTACCAACAGGAAAAAAATATTTTGTAAGTTACTAAGTAATATCTTTATATCATAAAAATCAAATGGAACTGAAGTATGTGAGATTCAAGGAAAACAGTCCTATCTTTATTCCATCCTTCCAGCCTCACATCCCAATTCCCCTTGCTCGCAATTTGATTTGTGCCTTTTCTTTAGACTGTGTATGCATGTATATACTTACATATACAGTTTTTAAAAATGGTGTTATATTATCATATACTGTTTGTAGTCTGCTTTCTTCTACCCAAGAGGAAACTATTTTGTAAGTGTCCTTAGATGTTCTGACATTAGGATTCACCTCTTCCTATGGATACAAATAAATGCCTGTGCAATAGTCCATTGTTTGGATATATCAAAATTTATTCAGTCAGTGCCTTTTTGATGGGCCATCAGGTTGTTGCTGTGTTCTTTTGCTTTCACAAACAATACTGCCAGAACTTTCTTTTGTTTACATAGACCCGTGCACATAGGCAAATAAAGAGTTCTGAGAGGAACTTGGCTGGATAAAAGGAAATGAGTATTTTAAAATCATGGTAGGTATTCCACACTGCCCCAAAGTCTTGCCAATTTGTGTTCTTTCCAACAGTATCTGAGTGTCCATAGCCCCATGTCCTCACCCACACTGGATGTGTTCACTCTAAAATTTTATGGTATATCATTGTTTTAATTATATAAGCACCCATTTCTATCTTCATTTTTCAATCCTTTACTGTTGAGTTGTTTCTTTTTATTTTTTTCTCTTTTCTAGCCAAAGGATGGGCCTGGTCTGGCTGAAACATCTGCTCCAAGAAGCCCCTGGAAGCTGGTGACACTCGGGAAAAGTCCAGGTAGACGGAGCAGAAAGACAGTTCTAACCAAGTCCCTGACAACTCTTGGGGTGTGAGCACAGCAGGAACTCCTGACGTCACTCCAGAAGATGAGGGAAGCTTCCAGACCGTGTGGGCCACAGTGGTTGAGCATCACGTGGAGAAACATACTTGTGTCTAACCCTATGAGATGCTGTCTCTTAGCCATGCCCCCCAGCAATGTGCCCGATACACGTGCCCCAAAATCTAGGCCCAGGCAGGAGAAAGGCTTTGGCTAGGGAAGGACCCACTGGAAATAAAAACTTCAAGAAAGACAACCCCAGGAGCCTTGACAATCCTAAGACAGAGAAATTGGGACATAATGCTCTTTTGAATGGAGAAGGTGAGTCAAGAAGGTATCACACATCTCTCCAGGAAAAATACCCTTTGGGTGAAAAACACAAGAGCCCTTTCATAAAGCACTCAGAAAATCCTCCCACATCCCAGAGGATTGAGACCAAGTATGACATTATGCACACAGTGTGGGAGCGTGCTCACAGCGAGGCCATCTCAACAGCACCAGAGAAGAAAGCGGTGACCCTCCGGAGCAGCAAGTCTCTGAAGGGGAGGCATCTGTTCCAGGAAGTCACCCTGGCTGATCTGGAGTCTGGTCCAGAGAGTCAGGTGGGGTCTGTCCAAAGGGTCAGTTTGATTTGGGAAGCTTGAGTGATGCATGAATCTAGTGGGCCAAAGCTTGATTTTCGAGAGTCAAAGGATGTGATTGGGGGCAATTGCCTGTCGCCCAGATGGACAGGTAGGGTTGTAGGGAGCTGGCATGAAGTGGTCAATGAAGAGCCCCATTGTCCTGGGACCACCTCCATGAGCACTGTCAAGGCTTCTGTCTGGGATACCCAGCATGAAGGGCCCGAAGGGACTGGACACAAGCCAGGAGTAGAAGCAAGGGGTCCCCCCCAGGAGTGCTGCCTGGATCCTCCTTCCAAGGCTAAGGTTGAGCCCTTTGAATTCCAAGCACAAGCACATCCAGATGTGTCTCCTGTGCAGAAAGGGACCCTTACTGCACCTGCCAGTGAGGGTGACCAAAGGCTGGTCCAGATACCAGAGCCTGAAGTCAAAATGAGGAAAGCTGGTTTGATTGACCAGAGAATGGACAGATGGAGACGGCGGACTCTACCCCATGATGTGAAATTTGATGCATTTGGTTTCCTCACCCCAAAGAACTCATCGAAGGTGGAGGAGAGGCAGACTGATTATTTGACTCACACACCTGGTGCCTTAAAAAAACCTCAGTTATCCCCCAATAGCGTGGAGACCCAGGAGGTGAACCCAGGTGCTTTACAGGACCAGACTGTCTCAGTGGTAAAGCAAGGGTCACCTGTGGAACCCAAGACAATATTTTTTGCAGTAACCTATCAGATTCCTGATATTCAAAAGGCAAAGGGTGTTGTTATGTCAGGGCTTGACAACTTGCTAGAACATTCTAGAAAAGTCACTCCACCTTCCTCTCCTCATTCTTTCACACCAATTTTGGTTTCTCTTAACCATGAAGAGCCACTGGAGGCAGTGGGCAGTAAAAACTGGACTAAGGGAAGAGTGCATGAAAATGTAAGTGTTTCAAAAAATCTGAAGCTGACAGAGTGCCCATCATCTGTTGGGGACAAGATTCTGGAAACTTCTAGGGAAAAAGTCATCAATGTGGATGCTTTATGGTGTCATCCAGGATCCGAAGATGGCACTGGTTTTCAGAACAATTGGAAGGATACCAGGAGCAGGATGTCCCCTAGCAACACTGCTCCGAAAACTACCCCGACTTTGAAGAATCGTCCAAAGGATCTTGTCAGAAGGACAGAGGTGATCAGTGAGATGTTCCCAGGCAAGATCAAAGATGGCTACAGATTGAGTGTGCTGGACTGATGGCTGAGTACCAGGAGCTGTCTAACAAAGTCCCTGGCGAGGCTCAGGAGTGGAAGGAGAGCCGGACTTTGGTGCCCAGCAGCTCACCTTGGGAGAGGCCAGGTGGGGTGGGACAGAGGAGGAAGAGCCTGAAGGACACCTCCGAAGCAGAGGGTCTCCGGAAACAAGCTGCTCCAGAAACAAAGCACAGCTCTCCTAGTTCAGGCAGGCAGCCGGCAGAGACCCTAGGGGCAGCCACGAACACCAAAGCCAGCTCTCCTTTGTGGGCTCTGCCACGGGTGAATTCCTTCTGAGAGGTATCCAGGGGTCTCTTCTGTCCCTGAAGGCTCCAGGAAAAAGGCTTAGGAATTACAGAGGAAGACAACAATGCCTTTGCCAGTAAACATCACAATGCAAAGTGTCCAAACGACCCAGCTGAGTTGAAGAAGTCCTTTAGTCAGGAGGATCTGGGAGGGAGGGTCAGAGTGTCACCCAAATCACCCCCTGCTGACTGGAAGAAAGGGAGTCTGAGGAAATCCGCTGAGTGGATAGAGGAAGACATTGTGGCCCAGTGGGGAGACCACCCACATGACTGTGGCAGGTCGCCCATGGATGTCAAGAGGGCCTATTCAGAGAAGGGGCCCCCTACCATGATTCAAGATGGTCTGTCCATCATGCATGAAGCCAGAGAGAGGAGGAGAGAGCAGCCCAAAGAGAGACACAGCCTCCCGGGGGAGAGTTCAAAGGCCAAACTGGGGCCCTCCTGTTGGGAGTCAGGGACTCCAGATGGTCACAAGGTGAGTGAGAAGGCTCTTTGAATTTTGTCAAACATTGAGTAAACATCTAGGCCAGGGGTCTCAAGCTCAGATCTTATATGGGCCACATGGGTACATGTGTGAGTGGGGTCAGTGGGTGGGAGACTCCAGGGAGTTGTAGCCAATGGAGAGCTCATGCCCTTGGTGAAGGGGGCAACTGCCTGTTGGTTCCCTCTGGCTCTTGACACCTGAGAACAATGGCCTTGAGATGGGAGACCTCGTTTATTATAAAATCTTAAAATCTAGACTTTTATGTGTAATATGCAGGCCGAAGAAGATGTCTGCTGCTGCATACACCCCTGGGGGGCACCAGTTTCACACCTCTGGCCTAGAGTGATGCTAATGATAGGTGTCAGTGATAGCTTTATTGAGCTCCTTCTGTATACCATTCTGCTGGGTAGTGTTCATTATTATGTCCCCAGCATCCAGCTTCATCGTTGACATCTTGGGAACATTCAAGAAATATTTGTTGAGTGAGTGAATAGGTGGTCTTAGATGAGCCTCAGAAGAGGGCTCATAATAGTTTAGTTCTCACAGAAGCAGATCCTTGTAGGTAGTTTTTTTACTCCTTTTTTTTTTTTTTTTTTTTGGCTGGGGCTGGGTTTGAACCCGCCACCTCCGGCATATGGGACCGGCACCCTACCCGCTGAGCCACAGGCACCGCCCTGTAGGTAGTTTTTTTTAAGGGTGATTCCAGGAAGAACTAGCAGGGCAGTCGAGCAGGGAGGCAGGTGATATAGGGACCCCTGGGAGGCAGCATTAAATGTCTGTGGAGTTGTCCTATCCAAGGAGCAAGGGATCTGCAGTATGCATTTCCCAGTTCCTTCTGTCCTTGCTTGATGCTGGTTCTGGGGTTATTCACATTCAAACTCTTCCATCCTGGCTGGCACCATGTTAAATGGTTGAAAGAAAATCCTCGTACAGTAGGATACCTTTGGCACTGGTGTGTATTTGAGACTGACAATGTCTGTTGCAGATACAGTCATCTTCCTGTGCAGATCGATAAAATTGGAGGCTCAAAGAAGTTAGGTGACTTGTCCCAGGGCACACAGCAACAAGTGGCAAAGCTAATATTTGAACCCAGATCTGGTCTAACTCCCAAGAGGTAGTGGACCATTTTATAGTAGTCCACTCTAGTAGAAACCACAAAGGAAGGAATCTTTTGATCTCTGTTGGGAGATGGGACACTGTGAGCCAGGTCAGGGAATGATAGGATGCAGAGTGAGGCACTAGAGAAGGGGCCCAGGAAGGTGTCTTGGGGGAGAAGCTGGCTTGGGCGCAGCCTCGAGGGATACATGTGAATTTGGATGGGATAAGGGGAGTCGAAGGCTTTCAGAGCAGAGGCACAGGATACACAAAGCCTCGGAGATGGGAAGAAACATGGCATGTTCTGGAGGTCAAGTGCAAACTATCTTAGTGCACCCCACCCCACCCCGTGTGGTGTGGCATCCGCAAATTAGGGCCCAAATGCCACCTCTGCTGCCCCTTGCAGACTGAATGACTAAACGCAAGCCCTTCTACCTCCCTTGGCCCGAGTTTCCCATCTGTCAAAGAGAGCAGAGGTCCAGTCTGGAAACGGATGCTTTGGAAATAAACAATAGGATGTTGTTGGTCAAGATCATGAAATGAGGGTTTACCTAGAGTTAAAAGCAGGTAAGTGGTAGAGTTGGGCTTTGAAACTGTGTCTGTAGCAAGCACAGTTCAGACTGAGAAACCAGGCTCTGTAACAAGCACGTTCAGATCCTGCAGACTTGGTGTCTGAATCTCTACTCTGCCACTTGCCCACAGTGTGTGAAGCAGTCCCTTGGCTTCTGTGAGCCTTGAAGCAGTGAAGAAATACCAAGTACAGGCCTCCTGGGTGACCTGGGGAGGTTTTCACCTGTCCCCACCTCCAGCCTGTTATTGTGTGAACTGGGCTGACGGAGGAGGCTGCATCTTTTTGCCAGCACCTTGGTTAGGGCTGGCTGGCAGTGGGGGACTCAGGGTGCTGTGGAGAGGGCTGCCAGGGCTTGGCTCTGTCCTCCTGCTTGTCGTTGGATGCCTGCCTGAAGCACACAGGCCCCAGGAGTGCTGGTTGCCAGGGGATCTGTTTTCTCACCAAGGGATTGGAAAGACTTGGACCAGCTTCCCATTTCTCTCTTCTCTCCTGCCCAAAGATCTTTGGGTTTTGAGCCTAAAAAAGAAAAATGAAACTCTAACAAAACCACCAATACAGAAGTACAAAATGTTGATTATTAAAAATTCAAATCTTATAGGGGTATAGAAAATAAAGGGTGAGTGTTCTCCCACTTCCAGCCTCTCTTACTCTTTTTGATGTCCTTTGAGCCTTTCTTATTTTCAGTAGTTGCTTATCAATCATATGTATTTATAATGGCCATATTTTTCTATGGCAAAAGTAGTGAATGCTTATCTAATATTTAAAGTATGATAGAAGCTTATAGTTTAGGAAGCAGATCTCCTCCAAAGGATGATTATGGTGCACAGCTTGGGGAATACTCTTCTGGGCCCATTAATGGTACTTAACTATAGGTGATTTTGCCCCTGGGGCACATTTGGCAGTGTCTGGAGACATTTTTTCCATCACACCGTGGGTACAGGTTGCTGCCAGCATCTTGGGGGAGAAGCCAAGGATGCTTCTCCATATCCTATAATACCCTAACCACTACAAATGATTCAGTACCAAATGTCCAAAGTTGAGCAGTTGTCCGAGGTAGGGGCCTGGCTTTGTTAGTTTGGAAAGCTTCCTAGGAGAAGCTTCCTGTTTTCAGAGGATCTCTGCTGAAACCAAAGATTTTCTACCTGTCTGTTTTCATAAGATGGATCTTAGAAAGTTTTTGGATTTTTGCCTGCTTTATGGATATAGCATAAGTTAACCCTCCCCTGTGGGTGCTGTTTTTGATCTTTTGCTGTTATAAACCAGGTACATGCATCCCCTTGCACACCTGCACGTGCATCTGTGCGTTCAGAATGGTGATGGCCTATTTAAGGGTGAACGTGGTTGTGATTTTTGCGGGATCGTAGTGGTGTGCCCTGCAGTGGGGCTGTACCATTCACATCCTCACCAGCAGTGTGCTCCAGGGCGCTTTGCCCTCAACCTTCCCCCTTGCATCAGATGTCTGGATGTTACCTGTCCCTCCCCCACTGCCCCATCACCTCTCAGTGTGGGCAGGTTTACTCACTCCTGTTCTGAGTGAGGAAGCATCTTGTTAGTTGTATGAGGCTATTTGCATTTCTTTCCTGTAACTCACATGCTTATGTTCCTCCTGTTTCCTTTTAGAACCTTGGTCCTTTTCTCATTGATTTTTTAGAATTCTTTATTAGGAGATGAACCGTTTGCAAATGTATGATTTGATTTCTCCCTGGAAATAGCCCTGGACTGTGGATCAGGCAGACCTGGAATTAAACCCTTCCAGTGTGATTCTGGGCATCTCAAAAGATCTCTCTTGAATCTCAGCTTCTGCATCTGTGGGAGGGGCTCCTGCCTGCTTCACAGACTTGTTGGAGACTTATCACAAGACAATTGTGTGCTCAAGCCCCTGACCCACGGGCTTGCGCGATAAAGAAATCAGAGGGAAGCACTTTGGGGTTAACCTCCACCCCTCTGTTTATTTAATGCATTTAATATGTGTACTGAACCTGTGCCAGGCCTTGTTCTGGGTGCTGGGGCTGCCAGGAAATGACCTAGCCATGGTCCAGCCCACCACTATCTCAGACTATGTGGCAGCTACTAGTCACCTGTGCTTATTAAATTTAAATTAGTTAAAATTAAAGATGATTAAAAATTCAGTTCTTCAGTCACCCTGGCCATATTCAAGCACTCTGAAAACACATGTGGCTCATGTGGACTGTGGAATATGCAGACACAGAATATCTCCACTGATTGCAGAACTTTCTAGTGGATGTCACTGGTCTGGTAGGTGGATAGGGAGGCCTCCAGCCAGTTAGTAGGTGAGATTGTTCATGAAGAGAGTGGTGGGTCCTGGGCAAAGAAGGGGTCTCATGGGAAGGGACTAGAAAGGTGTCTTTTGAATGACAGATAGGAACCAGCCAGGCTGAGATCCGCAGGGAGGTGGCAGGAGCAAGTGAAGATGTCCCAATATAGGGATTAGCTTGTTCCCCTGAATGCTCAAGGGCCCCTGGGATACAGGTTGCAGGCCCTTGCTGAGACTGAGAGATGGGGAGGGACCGAGCATGAGGACAGGCTGAGGGCACTAGGGAGTCCCCATAGGGCTTTGACCACCACAGCCATTACCTGTGTCCCAGAGAATGACCCCCTGTTGGCTGTCTTCTGAGTGTGAACTGAGGGGTGAGAGTGGAGGCAGGGAGGCCAGCACAGAGGTTGCCATCATCTTCAACGAGGTGACAGGGTTTGCACCAAGATGGTGACCTAACAGGTGGAGAGAAATGGAGGACTGGTAGCATTTTATTTTTCATATCAGCTTTATTAAGTTATAATTCATTTCCCATGTAAATCACCCATTTAAAATGTACATTTCAGTGGCTTTTAGTATATTCAGAGATTTGTGCAACCATCTGCTCTCTCAGTATTAGACCACCTTTATTCACCCCTTGGAAACCCCTACCCATTCATTAGGCTGTCACTCCGCATCCACCCTTATCCTCCTGTCCTTGGCACCCATTCATTTTTCTTTTTCTATCTCTGTGGATTTACTTATTTTGCACATTTCACATAAATGGAATCATATACTACGTGGGCCTTTGTGGCTGGCCCCTTTCCTATAATGCTATATAATGTTTTGAAGGTTCATCCATGCAGAAGCAAGGATCAGAACATCATTCCTTTTCATGGCTGAATTCTACCCCATCATTTGGGTGGAACACATTTCACCTGTCCATTCTTCTGTTGGTGGACATTTGGGTTGTTCCCGCTTTTGACTATTGTGAATAATGCTGCTGTGAACATCGATGTACAAATTTGGGGGTGATGTATGTTTTCATTTCTTTGTATGTACACCTAGAAGTGGAATTGCTGGGTCACATGGTAACTCTAGGTTTCACTTCTGAGGGACTGCCAGGTGGTCTTCCAAAGCAGCCACACTATTGTACATCCCTGCCAGTAGTGCCTGGGTTTCCAGCTGCTCTGCACCCTGACCAGCAGGTGTCCTTGTCCTGTGTTTTTTATTATAGCCATCCTGGTGGACTAGGTGTGAAGTCGTATCTTATCCTGGTTTTGATTTACATGTCCCTGATGGTTACTGATGTTGAATGAATGTCTTTTCACATGCCTATTGACCATTTGCATGTCTTTATTTGAATAATTTCTATTCAGATCTTTTATTCATTTTTAACTGGGTCCTTTGTCTTTATTATTGCAGTCATCATCATTCTTTATATATTCTGGATACAAGTGCCACATCAGACATATAATTTGCAGAAATTTTCCCCTGTTGAGGATTGTCCTTTCTTTTTTTTTTTTTTTGAGACAGAGTCTCACTTTGTTGCCTTTGGTAGAGTGCTATGGCGTCATGGTTCACAGCAACCTCAAACTCTTAGACTCAAGTGATCCTCTTGCCTCAGCCTCCCAAGTAGCTGGGACTACTGGTGACAGCCATAGTGCCCGGCTATTTTTAGAAACAGGGTTTTGCTCTTGCTCAGGCTGGTCTTGAATTCCTGAGCTCAGGCAGTCACCTGCCTCAGCCTCTCAGAGTGCTGGGATGTGAGCCACTGCACCCGGCCCCTGAGAGTTGTCTTTTCACTTTCTTGTATAGGTACCCTTCAAGGTGTAAGATTTTAGTTTTGAAGTTAATTTTATCTATTTTTCTTTTATTGCTTATGTCTTTGGTGTCATACCTAAGAAACCATTGCATAATCTGAGATCATTAAGATTTATGCCTGTATTTTCTTATACAAATTTTCTAGTTTTACTATTATATTTAGATCTTTGATCCATTTGGAGTTTATTTTGGTGTTGGGTGTGAGGTTTGCAGCCTTTTTCTTTTTTAAGACAGAGTCTTGTTCTGTTGCCTGGGCTAGAGTATAGTGGTGCCATCATAGCTCACAACAACCTTGAATTCCTGGGCTCACGTGATCCTTCCGCCTCAGCCTCCTTAGTAGCTGGGACTACAGGTGCATGCCACGATGCCTGGCTAATATTTTTGTATTTTTTGTAGACATAGGGTCTCATTCTTCCTCGGGGTGGTCTTGAACTCCTGAGGACTGCCTTGTCCTCCCAAAGTGCTAGGATTACAGGCCTGAGCCACTACACCCTGCCTTGTAGCATGTTTTGAAGGGAGAATCTCAGCTTTGCTGATGGGGTGGAGAGCCTGGGGAGAATGGAGGGTGACCCTGGGGGCTTGACCTACCCAGCTGGGGGATGGACAAGTCATGAGAGGAGCAATTTTGGAGAAGAACCAAAAAGCCTGCTTTGTGCACTTGGATCTGAAATGAGTGTGAGCCACTGAGTGGAGATGTAGAGTGAGTAGTGGGCCCTGGAGTCTCACTCCCCTTGGAGTCTTAACACTGAGAGTCTGAAAGGGGGAGGTCAAAGTGATGTAGGTAGAATTTATTAAAAGCCTGTAAAGAGAGATCCCAGCAGGACTGACATAGCTGCAGAAGAAAAGGCTTTCTGGCTGGCCTGGGACATTTGGGAGGCTGATAAGGAACAGCCAGGAGTGTAGGAGAACTTTAAGTCCCCAGGGGGTCTTAATAGGTTAAGTATCCAGACAGAGGCCGTGAGGGAAGGGATCAAGAATGCAGCCTCGATCTTCCTGATGCTGTGTGTTTTTAACCAGAGGCTCCCCCACTCTGGGCCTCCCTTTCCTTGTCTGTGCAGGGAGAGCGTGAGGCCATATGTACTTGCCTGTGAATATTTCCCCAATATGTAGCTTAGTTAAAAAAAAAAAATCAAGATTCCGACTAGATGTATGAGGGGTACCATCCTGTTCCTCAGTGCTTTCTCTGTATATCTGTATATGTGCACTTGTGTGTTTGGATGAATGGAAAGACGATTAAAGTAAGGTTAAAGGAGCATTACCACTGCAGAGTGAAGCTGACTCACGTTACGAAGGGCACCCCACATTCCAGAGGTGGAGGGGTCTGGGTGAGCCGAGCCAGAGCCCCAGGACTCGCGCACGTCTGTCCCCTGGTGGCTGTACTGTGTCACTCACTGTCTGGGACTCTTCTTACCTGGTCTCCCACCAACCCTAGAAGCTGGGTACTTATTATTGTTCCTTTCTCAGATGATTGAAGCTCAGAGAAGTTAAAGCTGTCACCTGAGGTCACACAGTTATTAGTAGCAGAGGCTGGGCCACTTGAACCCAGAGCTGCTGCCCCTACATGTCTCCTCCAATCATTAAGGTTGGGGGTTCTCTGGCAGTTTAATTTTCTTCTTTGCCCTTTTGGTACACAAGGGGTTTTCTCAGTGTGATGTAATTTTTCTTTCAGTTAGAAAGCCCTGGTGTGAGTGAGAAAGCCCCTGGTGAAGTTCTTTTCTTGTGTCCTATGTCCCAGTTGCTGCCTCGGGACCTGGAGAAGGAGAATGTCATCCAGGACAGTGAGCACCCGCCCTGGCACATGAGCCCTGCGGCCTTGGGTCCCCGAAGAAGCCACAGCTTCTCTAAGGACAAGAGGAGTGGGCCCTTTGTGGTGAGTGATGCCAAATGGCTGGAGAAGAACTGGAACACGCTGCTGGTTGGGCACCGCTATGAATGTAGCCGCGGGGAGAGTTGGGCCAAGGGGATGAGGGGCTCGAGGGCCGGCAGGTAATTCTCCAAGAGTCTGGTGTTGCCTGATTAGCTGTGCTGTGGTTCTTCAATGTGGAGGGTGTTTGATGGCTCTGCTGAAGAAGCCTCTGTCCTCCTGTTTCTAGCCCAACAGGGAGAGGTATCCCCAGCTGCCCAGCATGGAGTGGTTACCAGGACATACGCTGGCATCTGAACCCCTGGTTTTGAATTCTCGCACTGCGTGTCCTGTCATCCTCTTTCAGGCATTTACTTAATTTCTCCATACTTTAGTTTCTTCATCTTTTTGTTTTCCTTTTAAAGAGTAAGAGTCTTGCTCTGTTGTCTAGACTGGAGTGCAGTGGTGTCATCATAGTTCACTGCAACCTCTAGCTCCTGGGCTCAAGTGATGCTCCTACCTCAGTCTCTTAAAACACTGGGATTACAGGCATGAACCACTGTGTGCGGCTAACTAAAAATAATATTTTTAAAAAAGATAAATGCTATATAGCTCAGGCTGTCTTAAACTTCTGGCCTCAAGAGATCCTTCTGCCTCAGCCTCCCAAAAGGAGCCACCCCACCCAAACAGCACCTTGATTGCTATTTCTCTAGCTCTGTCATGAGGATAGAGTGAAATCGTGTATAGGGTCCACCACATAGCAGTGTGCTCAGTAACCGATAGTTGTAGAGGTAAATAGGAGGCAGGAGAAAGATAATTCTAGAGCCAGATTGCCTGGGTTCAAGTCCTAGATCTTCACACATTCATGTGTGACCTTGGCCGGCCTCTGATCTCAGCTTCCTCATCTGTAAAATGGAGATGATGACAGGATCTATTTCACAGGGCTGATGTGGAGCTCAGATGAGAGAATGTGTGATCCAGGGCACCAGTACCCTAATTATTGTTTGTGTTATTGGTGTTATACTGTTTTTGTTTTTGAATCTCTATCTGGCCGTTGCTTAGCTCTGTCTCCCTGGAGTGCACTTCCTCCCTTGTAGCCTGTTTCCTTGCTTGTAAAGGAGGTGGGTACAAGCAGGGTCCTCTGGGAACCTCAGTGCACCCGAGTGAGTTCTGGGGCCTCACTACCTCCGATGATGTTCTCTTTTTCCTGGACTTTAATCTCATGCTACTTGGAGATCTGGTGAGTTTGTACTTGCTCATGAAGTCCTTTCTGGCCCCAGGTCACAAGTGGGGACATCTAAGACAGGTGGCTGGCTTCTAAGGAGGTGATGTCCCTTCTGTTCATGAGGGCCTCTTTGATTACTCAGTAGCGTGCATCTCAGGGAGACCTGGGCCTAAAGAGACCCTATGTGTTGGAGCCGTGGGATCCATGGCCGTGGATGAGAAACTTTTCTTTCCTTATCCTCACTTTCCTTCTCTTTAAAGTGGGGGTTGAGAAGATGGCCTTGGCGGGGTTTGTGCTAGGATTAATGTAGAATGGCCACAACAGAGCTTGACCATGGAGGTAGGGTGACAGGGCAGGGAGGAACTCAGACCTTAGACCTAAGTGAGATGTCTGCTGTGCAGTCTGAGAAGTTTTCTCAAGGGTCTGTTTCCAGCCACAGACTCACACACAGATTTGAAACCTGTCTGGTCTTTTTGCTAAAGTTTCCCTTCCACTGATTTCTTTCTTTTTTTCCATTCCCTCTCAGGTGGCACCAACTCAGCTTATCTGATTGTCCTTGAACTTTTGTGTGTGTATGTGTGTGTGTAGACAAAGGTGATGGGGAAGAAAGCATTTAAAACCTGTCTTTTTAGAGTCTCTGCTTGCTGGCATCCTCCCCGGCTACCCAGCTCCTCCTCTTTCTCTCTCTGTCATTAAGGAGCCTTTGTCCTTGCAGTCCTGGGTGGCTTGCCATGGCTTTCTCCTGGCCTCTGAGGCCCCAGCCCTACTGCTGCCTGCTTGGTTTCCTCTCCCTGACCCCAAGCCCCTGAGGTGGGTGGGTGCAGGGACACGGCAGGAACCTGATAAGCCTGGTGCCTCAGACCTCATCTCCCTGCTGTTAGGACTCATGCCTGCATTTCTGGGGGTGACCACAAGGAGGACGTGTGATGTCTTCCTAGGGCAGTGGTTCTCAACCTTCCCAATGCTGCGACCCTTTAATACAGTTCCTCATTTTGTGGTGACCCCCAACCATAAAATCATTTTTGTACACCTGTATTTGTATGGGGTGTATGTGATGGTTTTAGGCGACTCCTGTGAAAGGGTTGTTCCACCCCCAAAGTGGTCGCGACCCACAGGTTGAGAACCGCTGTAGTGGCTCCAAGAGCTCAACAGGGAGAGACCCTAGCTCTGCATTCTGGAAGCTGAAAGAAGTGACTTCAATTTCCAGCTGTGCCACCATGTGACCTTGGGCATATGACTTAATGGATCTCACTGAGCCAAGATGGATCTCAGTTTTTTCCTCTGTGAGATGATGATGGTCCTATCTGACTTAAAGAGTATTTTCATGGGCAGCAAATGAGATCAGCCAGCATCTAGTAAATTCTTGATTAATGCTCAAGCCGTGGTGGTAGCTTTTTCTTCTTTTTCCCCTTCCCATTTCTCCTTTCCTTCCTCCTCTTCCTCCCTTCTTTCCCTCCTTCTCTCCCCTCACTTTTTTCTCACTTATTCAATTCCGTCTTTATCAATGGTGAAACTGAGGCCCAGGGAGAGAAGCTAGCATAGCCAGGGTGACCCACCAGTTGAAGGCTGGCTGTCCCTGCTTCTTTGGAAGGCCATCAGGCTTGGTTCCTGCACCTCATGAAGGGATTGAGGGAATTCACTGAGAAATGTCTGCCCGGCTCACACCTGTAGACTCACACCTGTAATCTTAGTACTCTGGGAGGTTGAGGTGGGAAGATCACTTGAGCCTAGGAGTGCAAGGCTGCCATGAGCTATGGTTGTGCCACTGCACTCTTTCCTAAGTGAAAGATAGACCCTATCTCAAAAAAAAAAAAAAAAGTTATCTGCTATTATTCCCATCATTGCTTTGATTAGAGACTTTATGTTGTTGGTTTCCAATTTAGGTTCAGGTTTATCTTTATTTTTTTCTCTCTCTTTTTTTTTTTGTTGGAGATTCATTGAGGGTACAATAAGCCAGGTTACACTGATTGCAATTGTTAGGTAAAGTCCCTCTTGCAATCATGTCTTGCCCCCAGAAAGTGTGGCACACACCAAGGCCCCACCCCCCTCCCTCCATCCCTCTTTCTGCTTTTCCTCCCACCCCGACCTTAATTGTCATGAATTGTCCTCATATCAAAATTAAGTACATAGGAGTCATGCTTCTCCATTCTTGCGACGCTTTACTAAGAATAATGTCTTCCACTTCCATCCAGGTTAATACGAAGGATGTAAAGTCTCCATTTTTTTAATGGCTGAATAGTATTCCATGGTATACATATACCACAGCTTGTTAATCCATTCCTGGGTTGGTGGGCACTTAGGCTGTTTGCACATTTTGGCGATTGTAAATTGAGCTGCAATAAACAGTCTAGTACAAGTGTCCTTAAGATAAAAGGATTTTTTTCCTTCTGGGTAGATGCCCGGTAATCGGATTGCAGGATCAAATGGGAGGTCCAGCTTGAGTGCTTTGAGGTTTCTCCATACTTCCTTCCAGAAAGGTTGTACTGGTTTGCAGTCCCACCAGCAGTGTAAAAGTGTTCCCTTCTCTCCACATCCACGCCAGCATCTGCAGTTTTGAGATTTTGTGATGTGGGCCAATCTCACTGAGGTTAGATGATCTCTCAGGGTTGTTTTGATTTGCATTTCTCTAATATATAGAGATGATGAACTTTTTTTCATGTTTGTTAGCCATTCGTCTGTCTTTAGAGAAGGTTCTATTCATGTCTCTTGCCCATTGATATATGGGATTGTTGGCTTTTTTCATGTGGATTAATTTGAGTTCTCTATAGATCCTAGTTATCAAGCTTTTGTCTGATTCAAAATATGCAAATATCCTTTCCCATTGTGTAGGTTGTCTCTTTGCTTTGGTTGTTGTCTCTTTAGCTGTACAGAAGCTTTTCAGTTTAATGAAGTCCCATTTGTTGACTTTTGTTGTTGCAATTGCCATGGCAGTCTTCTTCATGAAGTCTTTCCCCAGGCCAATATCGTCCAGTGTTTTTCCTTTGGTTTCTTTGAGGATTTTTATTGTTTCATGCCTTAAATTTAAGTCCTTTATCCATTTTGAATCAATTTTTGTGAGTGGGGAAAGGTGTGGTTCCAGTTTCAGTCTTTTACATGTAGACTCCAGTTCTCCCAACACCATTTATTGAATAGGGAGTCTTTCCCCCAAGCTATGTTCTTGTTTGGTTTATCGAAGATTAAGTGGTTGTAAGATGTTAGTTTCATTTCTTGGTTTTCTATTCGATTCCAAGTGTCTATGTCTCTGTTTTTGTGCCAGTACCATGCTGTCTTGACCACTATGGCTATGTAGTACAGACTAAAATCTGCTGTGCTGATGCCCCCAGCTCTATTTTTATTCTAAGAACTGCCTTAGCTATACGGGGTTTTCTCTGGTTCCATACAAAATGCAGAATGATTTTTTCCAAATCTTGAAAGTACAATGTTGGTATTTTGATAGGAATGGCATTGAATAGGTAGATTGCTTTGGGAAGTATAGACATTTTAACAATGTTGATTCTTCCCATCCATGTGAGCATGGTGTGTTCTTCCATTTGTTAATATCCTCTGCTATTTCCTTTCTAAGGATTTCATAATTTTCTTTATAGAGGTCCTTCACCTCCTTCATTAGGTATATTCCTAGGTATTTCATTTTCTTTGAAACTATGGTTAAGGCAGTTGTGTCTTTAATTAGCTTCTCATCTTGACTGTTATTGGCGTATACCAAGGCTACTGACTTGTGGACATTGATTTTATATCCTGAAACATTACTGTATTTTTTGATGACTTCTAGGAGTCTTGTGGTTGAGTCTTTGGGGTTCTCTAAGTATAAGATCATGTCATCGCGGGTGGCGCCTGTGGCTCAGTCGGTAAGGCGCCGGCCCCATATACCCGAGGGTGGCGGGTTCAAACCCGGCCCCGGCCAAACTGCAACCAAAAAATAGCCGGGCGCTGTGGCGGGCACCTGTAGTCCCAGCTACTCGGGAGGCTGAGGCAAGAGAATTGCTTAAGCCCAGGAGTTGGAGGTTGCTGTGAGCTGTGTGAGGCCACGGCACTCTACTGAGGGCCATAAAGTGAGACTCTGTCTCTACAAAAAAAAAAAAAAAAAAAAAAAAAAAAGATCATGTCATCAGCAAAGAGGGAGAGTTTGACCTCCTCTGTTCCCATTTGGATTCCCTTTATTTCCTTGTCTTGCCTAATTGTATTGACTAGAATTTCCAGCACTACGTTGAATAGTAAAAGTGACAGAGGACAACCTTGTCTGGTTCCAGTTCTAAGAGGAAAAGCTTTCAGTTTTACTCCATTCAGTAAAATATTAGCTGTGGGTTTGTCATAGATAGCTTCAATCAGTTTTAGAAATGTGCCACCTATGCCTATACTCTTCAGTGTTCTAATTAGAAAAGGATGCTGGATTTTATCAAATGCTTTTTCTGCATCTATTGAGAGGATCATATGATCTTTATTTTTGCCTCTGTTAATATGTTGGATAACGTTTATGGAGTTGCATATCTTAAACCAGCCTTGCATCCCTGGGATGAAGCCTACTTGATCATGATGAATGACTTTTTTGATGATAAGCTGTAATCTATTGGCTAGGATTTTGTTGAGAATTTTTGCACCAATATTCATGAGTGAGATTGGTCTGAAATTCTCCTTTTGGGTTTCGTCTTTTCCTAGTTTTGGTATCAAGGTGATATTTGCTTCATAGAATGTGTTGCGAAGATTCCTTCTTCCTCAATTTTTTGGAATAATTTCTGCAGTACAGGAATAAGCTCTTCCTTAAAGGTTTGATAGAATTCTGGTGTGAAGCCATCTGGACCAGGGCATTTTTTGGTTGGAAGCTTTTTATTGTTTCTTTAATCTCAGTGCTTGAAATTGGTCTGTTCAGGAGGTCTATTTCTTCCTGGCTAAGTCTAGGGAGAGGGTGTGATTCCAAATATTGATCCATTTCCTTCACATTGTCAAATTTCTGGGCATAGAGTTTCTGGTAGTATTCAGAGATGATCTCTTGTATCTCTGTGGGTCAGTTGTTATTTCCCCTTTATCATTTCTGATTGAGGTTACTACAGATTTTACTTCTCTATTTCTCGTTAGTCTGGCCAACGGTTTATCTATTTTATTTTTTAAAAAAACCAACTCCTTGTTTCATTAATTTTCTGAATGATTCTTTTGTTTTCAATGTCATTGATCTCTGATTTGATTTTGGATATTTCTTTTCTTCTACTGAGTTTAGGCTTAGATTGTTCTTCTTTTTCCAGTTGAATAAGATGGCTTGTGAGTTTGTTGATGTGCTCTCTTTCTGTTTTTTTGAATGTAGGCATCTAACGTGATAAATTTTCCTCTCAAAACTGCTTTTGCAGTATCCCACAGGTTTTAGTAGCTTGTGTCTTCATTGTTGTTATGCTCAAGAAAGTTAATTTTTCCTGTTTTATTTCTTCCTGCACCCATCTGTTATTCAACAGAAGACTGTTTAATTTCCATGCCTTTGGGTGGGGTCGAGCGTTTTTGTTAGAGTTGAATTCCACCTTTAGTGCCTTATGGTCTGAAAAGATACAAGGTAAAATTTCAATTCTTTTGATTCTGTTGATATTTGTTTTGTGTCCCAGGATATGATCAATTTTGGAGAATGTTCCATGGCGTGATGGGAAGAATGTATATTCTTTATCTTTGGGGTGGAGTGTTCTATATGCGTCTATCAAGCACAGTTGTTCCAGGGTCTCATTTAAATTTCTTATATCTTTGTTTAATTACTCTTTAGAGGTTCTGTCTAGCTCTGTAAGAGGAGCGTTAAAGTCCCCTGTTGTTATGGTATTATCAGATATCATATTGCTCAGTCTGAGTAAGGTCTGTTTCAAGAATCTGGAAGCATTTAAATTGGGTGCATAGATATTTAGAATTGAAATGTCTTCTTGTTGTATTTTTCCCTTGACCAATATAAAGTGACCATCTTTGTCTTTTTTGACTTTAGTTGCTTTAAATCCACATGTATCTGAAAATAAGATTGCAACTCCTCTTTTCTTCTGAATTCCATTTGCCTGAAAAATTGTCTTCCAACCCTTGACTCGGAGCTTTAATTTGTCTTTTGAAGCCAGGTGTGTTTCTTGCAGACAGAAAATGGATGGCTTGTGTTTTTTAATCCAGTCAACCAATCTATGTCTCTTCAGTGGGGTATTCAAGCCATTAACATTTATTGAGATAATTGATAAGTGTGGTAGTATTCTATTCGTCTTATTTGGTGAGAGTCCATTGCTTAGTTTTATCTTTTGCATCAGTGTGGAGGTTAGGTTCTGTCCTTTCATTTCTGAGTTCTTACTTTGCTACTGATCCATTGTGGTGGTCAGTGTGCAGAACAGGTTGAAGTATTTCCTGTAGAGCTGGTCTTGTTGTGGCGAATTTCCTCAATGTTTGTATATCCGTAAATGATTTGATTTCTCCATCAATTTTGAAGCTTAGCTTAGCAGGGTACAGAATTCTGGGCTGGAAATTGTTCTGTTTAAGTAGATTAAAGGTAGATGACCATTGTCTTCTTGCTTGGAAAGTTTCATTAGAGAAGTCTGTGGTCACTCTGATGGATTTGCCCCTGTAGGTCAACTGGCGCTTACTCCTGGCAGCTTGCAGAATCTTTTCTTTAGTCTTGACTTTGGACAGGTTCATCACAATGTGTCTTGGAGAAGCTCGGTTAGAGTTGAGGCGACCTGGGGTCCGATAGCCCTCTGAAAGCAGTGTGTCAGAATCTTTGGTGATATTTGGGAAATTTTCTTGTATGATATTCTCTAGTATGGCTTCCATTCCTCTGGGGCATTCTTCTTCCCCTTCTGGAATTCCTATAACTCGTATGTTGGGACGCTTCATAAAGTCCCATAATTCTGACAGTGAACGTTCTGCTTTCTCTCTCTTCTTTTCTGCCTCATTTACTATCTGAGTTATCTCAAAAACTTTGTCTTCTACCTCTGAAATTCTTTCTTCTGCATGGTCTAACCTGTTGCTGATACTTTCCATTGCATCTTTAAGTTCCCTGATTGACTGTTTCATTTCCTTCAGCTCTGCTATATCCTTTTTATATTCTTCATATCGTTCGTCTCTGATTTGATTCTGTTTTTGGATTTCCTTTTGGTTATTTTCCACTTTATTAGCAGTTTCCTTCATTGTTTCCATCATTTCTTTCATTGTTTTCAACATGTGTATTCTAAATTCCCTTTCTGTCATTCCTAACATTTCTGTATAGGTGGAATCCTCTGCAGTAGCTACCTCATGGTCCCTTGGCGGGGTTGTTCTGGACTGGTTCTTCATGGTGCCTGGAGTTTTCTGCTGATTCTTGCTCATGGGTGATTTCTTTAATCTGTTTCCTTGCCCTAATTTTCGTTTCACTTCCTCTTGCTCTTTAAGTTCTCGTGCCTGTGGAAGTTTCGGGCGGGTTTAGATGGATTGAACACACGCGACCACTTGCCGGTTTTCCACTGTTTTAGTCCTCCTCTTGGGGTCCAGAAGTCTCTCGCTGACTCCCTATATCCTCTCAGGGGTGATGATAGGCAGATCCCACCAGCCAGAGATGCCTGGAGTCCTATATCCCCAGACTCACGGTGCCCAGATGCAAGGAAGCTGTTTCTCAGCTGCCATCTTGCTCCGCCTCCGACATCTTTGTTTCTATTTCTTTTTTACCTCTTAATCTTTTTATTAAATCATAACTGTGTACATTAATGCATTTATGGGGTACAGTATTCTGATTTTATATACCATTTGGAATGCTTACATCAAACTGGTTAACATAACCTTCACTTCACTTAATTATTGTGTTAAGACATTTATACTCTCCGCTTAACCAATTCATAATTGTCAAGTCATGGAAGCAGCCCAAGTGCCCATCAACTCAAGAATGGATTAACAAATTGTGGTATATGTATATGATGGAATATTATGCAGCCTAAAAAAAAGATGGAGACTTGACCTCTTCTATGTTTACATGGATGGAACTGGAACATATTCTTCTTAGTAAAGTATCTCAAGAATGGAAGAAAAACTATCCAGTGTATTCAGTACTATTATGAAATCAATATATAATCACCCACGCTTTCATATGAAAGATAAAACACAACTATAGTCCCCAGTGAAGGAGGGAAGAGAAGGAGGGGAGGGAGGAGGTTGGTGAAAGGAGAGTAATGGGTGGGACCTCACCTATGGTGTATATTGCAAGGGTACATGTCAAATCTATTAAGAGTAGAGTATAATTAACTTTGTTTCTTTTATTCACTGTTCTACCTCAAATGCCTAAGACGTAGTAGGTGTTCTGTAAATATTTGTTGAATGCATAAATGGTGATTTTTTTCTTCCTGAGCTTGGTCTTCTATCCATTTACTGAGTAAGTGGAGGGTTTGAGGGTATGGAGGAGTTGTGATTATGGTCTTGTTTTATTTAGGGAATGTATTAGTTTCTCAGGGCTGCTGCGACAATTTACCACAAACCAGGTGGCATAATACTACAGAAAATTATTCTCTCACGTTCTGGAGGCCAAAAGTCTGAAGTCAAGGTGTCCTCCAAAGGCTCTGGGGAAGAACTCTTCCTTGCCTCTTGTAGCCTGTGGTGGTTGCCAGCTATCCTTGGCATTCCTTGGCTTATGGAAGTATAACTCCATTTTCTGCCTCTGTCTTCTCATGGTATCTTCCCTGTGTACGTGTCTATGTGTCCAAATTTTCTCCTTTTTGTAAGAGTACCAGTCATTGAATTAGCAACTACTCTTAATTCAACAAGACCCCATCTTAACTTGATTACATCTGCAAAGACCCTATTTCCAAAAAAGGTCATATTCACAAAATCTGGTGGACCGGACATTAATTTTGGAGCTGGACACTACTCAATCCAGTATAAGAGCACTGTAGAGAGTGTCAAGTATGAGAATGTCTTGGATTCTATGCTGGTATATATCAGGATTTCTCAGCCTTGGTACTATTGACATTTTAAACATGGGAGTTTGGTGTTGGAGGGGCTGTTCTGTGCCTTCTGGGATGTATATCAGAATTCCTGATCTCTACCCATTAGTGAAAATGTGAAAATAACCAAAGAAAGTTTCCAAACATTGCCAAATGTCTGTGGGGAAGCAAAATTGTCACTGCAAGAGAACCACTGATATACAGTTCTGACAATTAAATTTGTGAACGCATCCTAGAAAAAGTGCTACATATCTCCTTGCTGAGTATCCCTATGGTCACCTTCCAAGTACTCCCCTTGGGGAGCTATACACTGATGCCAGCACCTAGTCTACCCTTCACCTTGTTCTTATGTTGGCAGCACTGTACAAACAACTCAGTAAGGTTTCATAACCTTGGTATATTAGTGTCTCACAGCTGTGTTTGAATTGACATGTAGTGGTGTCTTGCTGAGTGACATTCGTTATTTTTGCTTATTTTTGTGTGCCATGCAATGGTAGCTCTGATGGTCATTCCAGAAAAAGAGTTCCAAAATTGCTGGTGGACCTAGTGTGGACTAGGGGCTGGCATTGGTGCATAGCTTCCCAAAGGGAGTACTTCAGTGGTGACTGTAATAATTGATATTCAGGAATGTAGCACTTTTTCTAGGACGAGTTCATGAACATAATTGATAGACCTCATACAAGTGTAAAAGTCAGTTTTTTAGACCTCCGTCTTTTAAAAGAATATTCTTTGGGGGCGGTGCCTGTGGCTCAGTGGGGAGGGCGCTGGCCCCATATACCGAGGGTGGCAGGTTCAAACCCAGCCCCCACCAAACCGCAAGAAAAAAATAGTGGGCAACTGTAGCCACAGCTTACTCCAGAGGCTGAGACAAGAGAATCGCCTAAGCCCAGGAGTTGGAGGTTGCTGTGAGCTGTGTGATGCCACGGCACTCTACTGAGGGCCATAAAGTGAGACTCTGTCTCTACAAAAAAAAAAAAAAATTCTTTGGATAATATTTTAAGTTTTAAACCCAACTGTATGCAAGTTAGAAATGATACTTTAAATGTCAGGATTGCCCCTGTTGTTCTCACAGTATTGACACATTTGCCGTGGAAATAACCCAATTTCCTGGAGGGTAAGGACCAGGCCTGTCTGATTCATCATGGTATCCCCAGGGCCTGGAACAATTTAATAGTAATTATAATCATAGCAATATACTATTAAGTACTCTACATGTATTATCTCATTCACATAGTAAGTGCTCAATAAGTATTTTTAGAATGAATACTGAGTACATGCATGATTATAAGCTTTTATTTCTGGGAAGAAGCAAGAAAGTAATATTTGCTAAAGAGAAGGGAACTTCCTTCCATTGATTCTCTTCTTTGGATTCAGAGGTATTTTGATTGTTATATAAGCACTGATACCATGATAGATATAATTAGCACCCGCACTGAATTATGTTACCTCCCTGTTTTCCTATGTGCTGATTTTCTGGTCTGAGGATGCTATGCTAAACCAGACAGCCGTGGTCTTTGCCCTTTGGAAAATCCTCTCTGGAGTTAGCTACGTTACACAAAGGCTTACCTCTGTCAGGAGAGGACACTAGAGGCAACACTAAAATGGAAAGTGCCATTTGTTGTCCTGTAATAGATTCTACTTTTATACCAAGTTATCTACTGGAAATTTTTTCTAACAATAACTCATTTTTCTCTTTTTAGGACCACTGAAGCCAGAAATAACTATATCCTACATTGCTGTTGCAACAATATTCGTTAACAGTGGACTATCATTAAAAACGGAGGTACTATCACCGGTGGGGCACATGAAAAGCAGGGAGAAAAATTTAATTTGTACTTGAAATTTCACGGTCCTTTCATAAAGGCAGTTATAGCTATAATTAGCTATAATCTGAAGGTTTCCCTGTGACAGAAGATAACTTGGACTTCAGGTTATCTTGAAGGACTTGTAGCGTTGTGTGCAAAGGACTTTTATTTCATTTCTACATGTGCACATTATAAAAACTTTATGGTTGGCAGCATGGACCCTGAGGATGTGGTTATAATGAGTATGTTTTTAATACATGATTGAACTGAAGCATTTTCATGTCTTCCTACCCTGGTGACTACTGTGCTTGGGCACATTTGAGCTGTTGTTTAGTTGTGGTTTTTATAACTTCTGTGGATCTATCTTTTTTCCCCAGGACCCATGCTGTTCAAATAATGCTTATTTTGTCATAACTTTTAATAATTTTTATTTTAAAAATATCCTTCCTTAGCATGTCTATTAATAAATAATTAATAATTAACTAATTAATTTAAATATTGGTATTTTTTCATGCCAAGTCCAAATCTCATATAGACAATATGGATAATGTTATTTACTGATCCAGGTTTCACTGAACCTAGGCTTTTCTTGGAAGTAAAGAAATCTAAATATTTTTTCACATGGGAGAGAAAAATAAGTAGATCTTAAGAGTCTCTTTTGACTTACAATAGAAGAAAAAAGAGAAGAAATAACCATTTGCTTTTGAAGAAATTACATAAAGTTATTCTAATGGGCTTATTCTTATGTAGATAGGGAAATTTTACTGTAAGAAGGATATTTTTTGAAAATGGTTTTAAAACTTAACATTCTGGCTCAGCATTATTCATTCTGGTTCATTGTGATTTGAATGAACACTAATTTAGTTACCTTTTCCTTAGATCACCCTAGTAGCAAGATGGAAAAAATATTATTTTATTGAATTTATGTATTCTGTATATTGATATGAATCTTTTTGGGGGAGTTTTTTTGATACATGTAGGATTAGTGTGTAGTGTCTACAACTGATGAATTTTGTTTCAGGAATTGTAAGTATTCTTACTAATTACTGCTCTTCTGGAAAAACTGGAATAAGATGGGATTTCCTAAATATGTCAAATCCCAGTTTTTGTAAAGAGTATTGATATGAGAGGACCATGATTAGTGGTTATTGGGTACAAGCTTTTTCTGTCAATACCCGAGTTCTAATATTGGTTCTCCAATGTGAGGCAGAGTGATGCAGGAGGATAGTTACTGGGAGGTCTTCCTGCTGCACTTGGCTTATGTTCTTTGTGGAACAGCTGCCTCTAAGTCCTCTTCTTGGGACGTTGCTCAAACTACGTCCCCTGGTGGCTGCTTAATGGCTACAGCTGTTACTTATGACATAGGAAAGCTGGCAAGAGACTTGATTTCTCTCCTTCACTTCTTACTTAACACTGTTCTGTAAAGCAGCCAACTTTGTGGGATGTAGGAATTAAAGAAGGAAGAATGTCACAGCTTTCAGCATTTCTCTGAGGACCAACTTCTTTTGTAAGCACCTAAGAAACATTCCGAGTCATCCCACTAATTTGGATGTAATGATGAAGTGCCTTGATCTCCTGGTTTATCATGGTATCTAAGTAACCATCAAAGCCATTTCCTCCATCAAAGGCCCTTTCAGACTAATATGTTAAGTCATTTTCATGTAAGTACCATGAGCTAAATTGTGCCACTGGAGCTCCCATCAAGTCATTTTCAAAAGCCATTTAACTTAAGATGTCCTAGATTGCATCATTGTATTAAGTCATCTCTAAGCTCTACTAATTTCCTGGGTAACCTAACTTACAAATTAGAAGATAGTAATCTTGTTATTTGTTTTCTAGGTAGTAATCCTAAATTAATTGCAGCATGGACTATGATTTGTGTATCTTATGAGGTCTTAGGATAGTGGATTTTTGCATACAGAAGACTGTAAATTATTATTGAATTAAGTTTATTTGGAAGCATTTATGTTGATCTTATTCAAGTTTATTTATATTGAATGTTTCTACAGTATTACTCATACGTTGATTTAATGATGTGTATTCTAAAATTTGTTTCGCTTATTTGTAAAAATTATAAAGGACACTGTACTAATGTAATGCTACATCTTCAGTTTTATGACAGTTGATAATTCATTTTTGAAATACCTGTTGAAATTGGTTTCTGAGATTATGTTTTGTTTTATAAGGTCACATTTAAAATTTATTTTACATTTAGCTAACTTCAAACCTACAGTTTCAGAAGGTTTGTCACATAACAGACTGTGGTAGGGGCCATTCATTTAAATACATACCAATTAAGCGCCATGGCTACAGGCACTAGGCTTGGCCCTGGGAATGGAAACTAAGATGAGCAGGAGACTCAAGGCCTGAAAATGGGTCCTGAGTGGGGCAGAATATATACATGTTTCTTTATTTTTCTAAACAGAGTATTTTTTTTAAATCTCATTAGTTGAAAAGTAAATATGGCAAATTCTTAACTTGGGTTTACGCTGCTTGTTTCAAGCCCAGAGCTATGAGCCTGACTCTCAGAAAGTGAATCAGTTGAAGTCAAATAAGGGTTAGGAAGGAAATTGGTATGTAATGAAAATATTCCTATGCCCCAGTCAGAGCCCTGGCTTTAAGCAATTCTTGATGCTGTCAGTGAGACTCTGGTATAATCAGTACAGTATATGGAGTGTCTCCTTAAGTTTATTTTAATGGAATTTGACCTGTTTTACATGTGAATAAACAAACTGTTATGCAGAGGCAACTTTTCCATCATTCCTGATGGCATTTATTTATGGTCCTAAATTCTACCCAGGTTTATGAAATAAATAGTATCATATGGAATAATCCTATTTTGGATTTTATAGAGTTTAGTTGCTTCTTCTTTTCCATTGTTACTGGATCTCATCTTTATGGTTGTATAAAGAAGACATGGAAAAGATACTACATTGTTTTTTTCTTTAAGTCATGAAAACCTTTATAGAAACACTTTCCTTTTGTTGAAGAAGCCCCTCATGGCCTACTATGGTAGGTTGTTGAGACTCATTTTGCTAAGTCCTTTACCACATTCTGATGCAATATCAATTTCTAATTATCATTTATTAAGTCAGCTAGCATTTTCTATCTACATTGTAGTTTTTATAACATTTTTCTGATTATAAAAGTGATATTTACTAATTATGGAAAGATTAGAAAGAATACTTGTTATTAACATTCATGTGATTTTTAGTCCTTTTTAAGATTAGAAAGAATAATTGTTATTAACATTCATGTGTTTTTTAGTCCTTTTTTCTAAATATCATTTTTTTTTTATTGTTGGGAATTCATTGAAGGTACAAAGAACCACGTTACATTAATTGCATTTGTTAGGTAAAGTCCCTTTTATGATTGTGTCCCACCCCCAAAAGGTGTGTCACACACCGTGACCCTCCACCTCCCTAAAATATCTTATATATAGAATTTTTTTAGAAATAAAATATTCATCATATTCATTTTAAAAAGTAAAATTGTATATGTATGTATGTGTGTATACGAACTTGCAGACATATACACATACACGCATATATTTGCTCATATTTTTCATGTAACGTTGTATAATAATTTTCGTGTAGTTTGATATTATTTAATTTTCTATATATTTTATAATAAAAATAATTATTTCCTTTTATGAATATATGATTTATTCACATAGTTCAGAATTAAAAGGTAGAAAAGTATATATATGATAAATCTTCCTTTCATCCTTTCACTAGATATCTGGTTCTCTTCTCTGTAGATAACTAATGTTAACAATTTCCGTATACCGTCCGTATACCTTTCCAAAAATATTCTATGCGACACATACAGATGTGTATCCATCCCTCTACAAATTTTAGTATTTTATGTTTGGTGCTTTATCTTACTTTATTTTAAAAAACACATCTTGTAGAGTGTTTCATATCAACACCTAAAGAACCTTGGTTCTTTTTGTATACGAAATAGTATTCTATTGTATGGGTGTGTAATAATATGATTTACTTATCCTTTATTGATGGACATTTATAAGATTGTGCTATTACTAATATGTTGTAAAGGGTAACCTAAAAATATGTCATTTCACACATTTGGGAACATATGTGAAGGATAAATTCCTAGAAGTAGAATTACCAGGTCAAACGACATATGTAGTTTAAGTTGTGTACCTAGAATGGTGGCATGTACTTAGTAAGTATTTTCTGAATGAAGGAAGGAGTTGCCAGATTGCTCTCCATCGGCTAGACCAGTTTACACTCTTATTGATGAAGTAGGACTGAGATACTGTACTCCCACATCCTCATCAACATCTGCTTATACTTTAACTTTTACGCCAGCCGCATACACCCAGGCTGGTGGGTTCAAACCCAGCCCGGGCCAGCTAAACAACAATGGCAACTGCAACAATTATGTTCCTACATTTGGGCATTTGTTTTCAGGTTTTGTTTTAATAGATAACGTTGTGACTATGATGATTAGTTCTGTGTATATATGTTTGTAACTGCCTTTTATGTTCTTAGTGTAAATACCTAGACATGAAATTTTGGGTTCCCCAGAATGTGAATTATATGTATATACAGGGTGGCCACCAAGTTCATGTGTAATTTAAAACTTTATGGCCACCCAGATTATATATATATATATGGTATATAAGTATAAAAGTACATATATGTTTATATATATACTTTTTTTTTTCTCTTTTGAGACAGAGTCTCGTTTGGTTGCCCTCAGTAGAGTACTGTGGTGTCATAGCTCACAGCAACCTCAAACTCTTGGGCTCAAGCAATCCTCATGCCCCAGCCTCCTGAGTAGCTGGGACTACAGGTGCCCACCACAATTTCTGGCTATTTTTTTAGAGATGGGGTCTCACTCTGGCTAGGCTGGTCTTGAAATCCTGATCTAGGCAATCCACCTGCCTCAGCCTCCCAGAGTGCTAGGATTACTGGCATGAGCCAACGCACCTGGCCCCAAAATGTGAATTATATTATAGTCCTTGTTATGTATTCCCAAATTGCTTTTCAGAAAAGTTATGCTGTTTTCTATTCCTATCAGAATTATATGCAAATGACTTAGCTAATCATTTTATTATGATTTTTAGAAATGCTAATATTTATTTCGTATTTATCATATTCCTCTGAGTATATTTAAATGAAATTTGGTTTCAAGACTGTTGATAATTCTCTGAACTACTTTTGCTCAAGATTTATTTATTTATTTATTTTATTGTTGGTGATTCACTGAGGGTACAAGAAGTTAGGTTATACTGATTACATTTGTTAGGTAAAGTCTACTGTTGTTCAAGTTTTATCTAGCTCAGTGGGTAGGGCGCCAGCCACATATACCCAGGCTGGTGGATTTGAACCCAGCCTAGGTCAGCTAAACAACAATGACAACTGCAAGAACAAAAAAAAATATTTGGGTGTTGTGGCGGGTACCTGTAGTCCCAGCTAAGCCCAAGAGTTTGAGGTTCTTGTGAGCTGTGACGCCATGGCACTCTATCGAGGGTGACACAGTGAGACTCTGTCTCAAAAAAAGAATTCAGATTAATTGTAAGGTTGGCTTATTTTTCTTTCTTTCTTTTTTTTTGTAGAGACAGTTTTGCTTTATCATCCTCGATAGAGTGCTGTGGCGTCACAGCTCTCAGCAATCTCCAGCTCTTGGGCTTAGGTGATTCTCTTGCCCCAGCCTCCCAAGTAGCTGGGACTACAGGCACCCACCACAATGCCCAGATATTTTTTTGTTGCAATTCATCCGGGGCTGGGTTTGAACCCACCACCCTCGGTACATGGGGCCGGTACCCTACCCCACTGAGCCACAAGCACCTTCTTTTTCTTAATCTGAGGGCCTAATATGGCTTCTGGTAGGCCCAACATCTCCCAGCGGTCCTAAATTAGACACAGATTGCCAGAAATTCTCTAGGTATCATTAGAGATGTCATATGATCAAAAAGGAAGTAACTGTTTATATGTCTCCACCCAGGGAGATAGTGGGAACCTGTGAGACAGATCTCAGAACGTGGCAATTAGCGAATGAGTTTGGGTTAACCTACTGTCTATTAAACTGATAAATTTAGGCTAATGTCCTTGAAATTGAGGATCTCTTGAATCTCTCACTTCAACTAAGGGAGCCATTATGGTTCAATGTTTATAACCAGTGAATCTCTAGCATCTTTGAATATGCTGTAATGACTACTGGCTTTTTTTAAAGGACTGTACTTTTTCTACTGCACTTTGAATAGCCACATAACACTAATTCAAATGCAAATGTTTTAAAGTTTATATATAGTTGAACCCCAATTATTCTTTTTAGCCACCAGATTCATAACATGTGCCTGGATTATCATGTTTGATGTACATTTGTTCCCCTCTTGGGGCAGCAATGTCATACAATATAAGAAGCAGCATGCCCCAAGTAAGTTTAATTCTGATCTGTACTGGACAGTATCTCTACTTCAATTTCCTCATCAGTGAAATGGAGACAATATTATCTACTTAAATGGGTTATTATGAGGATTTGATGAGATAACAGGTAAAATAAAATGATAAGCTCAGGTCATGGCATATAACTGGTATTCAGCAAATGCTCACAAAGAATCTAGTGAGTAGATCATGGAGGGGAAGCTATTTTGAATTAGAGACTATCACTGAAGAAAACATTTAAACAATTATTTATGGATTCCATAGCATCTTGCCACATTGAGGCCTGATAGGTTTGATATAATGAATACTGATTATTTAATTTAAATTTGATAGGTCCTGTTATAAGTTTTTTAAAAGATTTATTTTTTTATGCAGATAAACATACACGTGTGCTTATATTGTCAACAATCCTCAAATCTATACTATTGTAAAGGTTTAGCTTAGTCCTAGTCCAGAATATTACAAGTCTGAATTGTTAGGCTGTATTATATATTTGAAGGAAATTAGAATACTTCAAAAATTTTACACAAAAATATAATCATCATGAAATTGTATCATATGCATATACTTATAGATAAAAATTTCAGCTATGAAAAGACTGGAAAGCTAACTTAATGTGATGTTATGTGAGTAGCAATGTCTTTTCAGAGTTAGCTTTCTTACCTGGCTTTATTTTGTGTCCTTCCTTTTTCCAGGAGCTGACCAGTGCTTTGGTGCATATCAAACTGCATCTGCTTATTCAGATCTTTACACTTGCATTCTTCCCAGCAGCAATATGGCTTTTTCTTCAGCTTTTATCAATCACACCCATCAATGAATGGCTTTTAAAAGGGTATGTTTAAATCTTTTCAAGGGTCTACCTTAAGGGGGCATCTCTAGTGATATTATTGTTTCTATGGCCACTATATATAAAAGGGCTTTTTGTATTCTAACTTATAAAGAAAGAAAAGCACTTCTAACATTATTGTTTACCTTTTAAACAATAGTGTTTCATCAAGAAGTTTCTTCAAAAAATTAACAGAATTTTAAAATATACCTTAATGCTTCATCTTAAGGTTCTGGGATGGATACTTTATGGGGAATTTAAAAGGGTGATCTTGGGAGAAAAATAAAAAGGACTAAGGATCTAAGCTTTGTATGTGTGTATATAATGTAAGCTGTTATTAGATGCTTTGCCTTTGCATTCTAGATTTTATCAAATGTAAATATATAATGTCTGAGTATAATATGTATTTTTAGAATGTGTAAGAAAGAAAAAATATATATGTGGGATAGCATTTATTTTTTTCACTTGTTCTAAGTTTGATATAATGGTTCAATTAACAGTAGATTTTTAGTAGAATCTTTATTAAAAATATTACCATATTTATTAAAAGGATTTAATCATTTAAAAGAATTATTTAAAGTGGTTTAAAGCTAATCATATTTTAGCATCATAGTATAATAGCTAAAATATTGAACTTAGATCCTGAAGATCCTGAAGATTGAGTTCTGACCCTATCTCTAACACACTGAGTAACTTTGAGTAAAACTATTTAATAGTTTTGAAATTGTTTCTCTATCTATAAAATGATAAAATGATTTTGGGTATATAAATTGTAATCACTTACTCATTTATTCAAGTCATTTATTTATCTCTATTATATGCCAGGAAGTATTATGCCATTGGAGAAACAATAGTAAAATGCCAGTTAGTTCTGCATGTTGAGGAGACTTGGGGGATGTGATTATCAATAGACAAGTAAATATATGAGCAAGGTAGAGGTAAGTGAAAAGAGAAATACAATGTATATGGTTGAAAGTGGTAGGGTGGGCAGGCTGGTGATTAATGTAGATTTAGAGATCTGGGGCAAAATGTTTTCTAGGCACAGGAAACAGCATGTACAAAGGCTCTAAGGCAGAATCAAGCCTGGTGTGTTGCAGGTTAGCAAAGCAACCATGATGTCCAGACTTGGTGATACAGAGGAAGAACAATAGGACTTGGAAGTGAAAAGGTAGGCAGGAGCCCAGTATGCAGAGATAGACCATGGTAAAGCATTCGGATTTATTCTGAGTGTTGCAGGAAACTGTTGGAGTGATTGAAAGGAGGGAGTGATGAGGTCTGGTTTATATTTGCAGATGATTCTCCTGGCTGCTGTGTGGACAGTAGGTGGTAGAGACTAGAGAGGAATCTAGGAAATCAACGAGGAACTGGTGTAGTGAGGTAGCAGTGCAATGGAGAGAAGTGAAGGTGGATTTCAGAGTCAGAGCTGTCAGAGCCCATGGGTGCAGAGGATACAGAATGAGAAGGACAGAGAAGAACTGAGTGACTTTTGAGTGATAGGTATGACCCATGGGATAATCAGTGGCATCATTTACCTAATGGAGGGGTAAATAGATTAGGAAGAGAAGAGGAAATTAAGAATGCTATTTTGGGCACCTGTGGCTCAAAAGGGTAGGGCGCCAGCCCCATATGCCGGAGGTGGTGGGTTCAAACCCAACCACGGCCAAAAACTGCCAAAAAAAAAGAATGCTGTTTTGGCTAGATTGAGTTTGAAAGAATAAACATTAAATTTCACTGAAAAGCATGAAATGCCACATAAATGTAACATCATGTTACACAGCAACTATGTATTATGCATATCAGGAAAAATAGTAACTGACTATCTGCTGTGTGTAGGACATTCAAGGAATAGGAAGTGTTTTCTGGTAAGTTCCAACCTAGTTTGGTATGTGGATATATGCATATATATACACACACATACATATATATGACAGTAATCAACCAAACAGAGAAGCATGTGGGTTGTCAGGTGAGTGGTGGAATCAGTAAAGGATAAGCAGCTCCAGGTGGCGCCTGTGGCTCAGTGAGTAGGGCACCAGCCCCATATATGGAGGGTGGTGAGTTCAAACCCAACCCTGGCCAAACTACAACAACAAAAAATAGCCGGGCACAGGGGCAGGTGCCTGTTGTACCAGCTACTTGGGAGGCTGAGGCAAGAAAATCAACTTAAGCCCAAGAACTAGAGGTTGCTGTGAGCTGTGACGCTACAACACTCTACTGAGGGTGACAAAGTGAGACTCTGTCTCTAAAAAAAGAAAAAAGAAAAAAGAATAAGCAGCTCCCCAAAGGTTGGGCATGCCCATAATTGAGAGTTCAAAAATGAGGCAGTGGTGAGAGACAAAAGTAAATAGTTTCTTAGAACCAGCTTGTAGAAGGCCTGCACTACTGAGGCGAGGAGTTTGAGTTTGAAGCTGTGGATGACAGAGAGAGGGAGAGCGCTCCTAAAAGTGCTGAACAGGAGAAGAACATGTTAAAAAGTGACCATGAAGGAAGATTAGTCTGATAGCATTATCCTGGGTTTATTATTAGAAGAGTAGTACTTGGAATCTCAGTATGCTAAATAAAACAAGCATACAATTCTCACCGTAAGCTGTTAAACTTAAAGGAGTATGCACTTGCTCCAATTCACTTAGAGAAAGCTTTTCTTTAGCTCAGTTTTGTCTCTTTCCTACTCCACAATTCGAAAATACCCACTTTTGAGGGAGTTGCGTAGTCCTACCTCAGAATCATGTTTCAGTCATCGAAATAAAAGTGTTTTGAGCAATACTCCTTCCATGCCTTGCTGTGTGAAAGGGACAGAGTGTAGGTAGAGTAAACATTCAGCAGGCATTTGTGGGTGTCCAGACTTGGATAAAAAGCATCTAAATGGGAATGGTGGTGGTGATGGAATGCTTTTTGAGGAGCAAGTGGGACCATATATAACTCCAAAGATTCAAACTGGATCTTTAGGAAAAAACTGATCTCATTCACAGAAATAGGTTAATAAAGAGGGGAAATTGATATTTTAGAAATTATATAAATTCAATCTATAGATCTATTGTATAACATGGTGACTATATGTAATAATAGTATATTATATACTTAAAAACTGCCAAGAGAGTAGATTTTCTATTTTTTTTTTTTTTTTATTGTTGGGGATTCATTGAGGGTACAATAAGGCAGGTTACACTGGTTGCATTTGTTAGGTAAAGTCCCTTTTGCAATCATGTCTTGCCCCCAGAACTTCTATGTTTTTATCACACACACAAACCCCAAAACAACTGTGAGGTGATGGATATGTTAATTAGCTTGATTGTGGTAGTCATTTCACAATGTACACGTACATTGGTCTGAGAAGTTCGTGAACTGATCCTAGAAAAATTGCTACACACCTCACTGTTGAATCACTAAAATCACCTTTTAAGTAGTTCCCTTGGGAAGCTACATACCAATGCCGGTGCCTAGTCCATCCTTCAAAGCAATTTGGGAACTCTCTGGAATGACCATCAGAGCGGTTGTCATATGAGGTCTAAAAATTAAGTTTGCGAACTTGCCACCAACGTTGGCAGGTTTCCTAACTTTGGTATTTTAGTGTCCCACAGTTGTGTTTATGTCAACATGTGGCAGTGTTTGCTGAGTGGTGTTCATTATTGTTGTTGCATGTTTTTATGTGCCATACAATGACAGCTCTAATGATCTTTCCAGAAAAAAGAGTTCCTCAATTTCTTTGAAGTGGGGACGAGGCACTGGCATTGGGGCATATCTTCCCAAGTGGAGTACTTTAAAGGTGACTGTAGTGATATTCAGCAAGGAGGTATATAGCACTTTTTCTAGAATGAGCTCATGAACCTAATTGCCCAACCTGGTATATGAAGGTTACCATGAAAGTTTTGAGAGAGACTGTGTTATGGTCCATTATTTCATTTCCAAGAAATACAGTTGACAGCAGCATCCTCTCAGATACCCATGCGAGTTCCAGCTTGCTCACTTTATTGGTGTTGCAGGGAGAGCTTCATTTGTTTCCATCCAAGAGGCACTCAGGCATCAGCTGTGTAGATGGGAAGAGAGAACTTTTGCATGATGATTTTCTACGATTTTAAAAGTGGGTTAAAATCTCAGAGTTTGGAGCATTTATAACAGGCTTTCAGGACCTTTCTCCTTCCCATGTGACAATTTTTGGTGGTTTCTAGAATTTAGAAAAGGCCGAATTTTGCTGAAAGACAAGGAAAGGCGTGGACACCCAGCAACTGCTGTGACTGAGGAAAACATTGCTACTGTGGAAAAATGGTTCGTGAAAACAATCCAGTGACATTTAAGGACGCTGAAGTGGCACTACAGATTGGATCAGTGGTGGCGTCTAAAATCCTGCAAGATTATCTTGAAGTTGGTAAAGTTTCATCCCGATGGATGCCTCACACTTTGACAGGTGAGCAAAAGCACATCCACACTGAATGGTGTGAAGAAACGCCGGCCACGTCTGATGGAGGGAAGTCGAGATGCGCTTCTGACATTGTTACTGGTGAGGAAACCTGGAGTTACTAGTTTGGTCCAGAGAATAAGCATCAGAAATGTGGATTTCTTTTCCTAATGATAATCCACCAACAAAGGTGAAGTGGCCTGAAGTGCTGGGAAGAAAATAGCAGCAACTTTCTTCTCCAAAAGCAGTCATGTTGGATCCGTTCCTCTGCAGGAACAAAGGACTGTCACTGCACAGTGGTACACGACAATGTGCCTACCCAAAGTTTTTGGGAAGCTTCAGGAATAGCAGATAAGAACAGGAGTTCAGGGGACTAACTTCGACCATGACAATGTATCTGCCCACACAGCTGACATCGCCATTTAGTTCCTGGAGTCCACAGAGTCCTGTCCTGGCCTCAGGTGATTATTTCCTGTTCCCCACAGTAAAAAAGTGTGTACATGGAAGAAGTTTCTCCAGCCCTGTCGAAGCTGTTCACATCTACAAAAGTGAAAGGAGCGAAAAGAGTGGTTTCACAAATGGTTTACAAGAATACACAGGTGCACAGACTGTTACAGTGACTATATTGAGAAAGTACAGGTGGTAATCAAAATGATTTTACATTTCTTGGTTTTTGTGAATATCAAAATTTGTGTAAGTGTCCCTCATACTTTCAAATTTACCTTTTTAGCCCTAGCTGACGTTCCCAAATTCATAACTGCCTTGACTGCCTTGACTCAAACTAAGCATGTCTAATATGGGATATATATTTCCTTTTTTTCTAGCTTTATTGAGGTTTAATTAACAAATAAATATTGCATACGTGGTATTCCTATATGCTGAAAATAAAATTTGAAAGGAAGTGGGAGAGCCAGCAAACAACCAGAATGGGCTGGTTGAAAAGACAAGAGACAAATTATAATGAGGAAGTAAGTATGAAGGTAACCAAGAAAATAGAGTGCCCTGAGAAGCAAGAAGGTACACAAAATGAATATGGAAAAAGGTTTTGGATCTGGTGGTTTGGACATCACTGTTTTGTTACCATTGCAGGCCCATGGGCTCTCCCTGGAATAGACATTAAGAGGCAAAGGGAGAGTCACAAGCAAAGCTTTTTTGAGGCTCATGTTTGAACACAAGGGACAAAGCACAGAGGAAAAATCCTCAGTCTGGCTCCTGGAGGGGAGAGTTATAAAGAGGCAGGAAAAGGGTGATGTGTATCCAGGTAGAGGTGGAGATTTTCTTGTGCTTATGTAGTTTTATTACGTGTGTTGTATGTCCCATTAGCATTTTAAATCTCCACCCCAAGCCTGGTTTTTAGCATTAAAATGAGATAATAATGAGGGGAAAGTCGGGTAAAGCCAGTGTGAGCGGCTGTTTAGCTTGAGGTGGTTAGATCCAGATAGGTTTGGTTTCTTTGCAGCCACATTCCTTATCAGCAAATGCCAGCATCTTGCTTTGGTCATTTTGGAAAACATTAATCAAGAGACAGATTGTGGATCCCCCTCCTTTTTGGGGTATGAGCTGAATTCCAGTAGCTAGGAGGTCAATTTTTGTTTTCTTCTAAAGTTAATTAGGCTGGGTCATGCTGTCTTGTGTTGCCTCCCTTGGTTAGACATAAGACCTGAGTCCTGTCCCTGTGTTGTCTAATTACTTTTAAGGTTGCAACTTTTACTAGTAGAGGGGTACAAGTTCCATTTTAGAGGAGTAAAGAGAAAATGATGTATGGGGCCTTGGAGTAGAGTACTCTTTCAAGAAGGTCAACAGAGAGTTACAATGAAAAAGGTAGGATTGGCTCGGTGCCCATAGCTCAGTGGTTATGGTGCCAGCCATAGTCACCGAGGCTGGTGGGTTCGAGCCCGGCCTGGGCCAGCTAAAACAACAATGACAACTGCAACAAAACAATAGCTGGGTGTTGTGGCGGGTGCCTGTAGTCCCAGCTACTTGGGAGGCTGAGGCAAGAGAATCACTTAAGCCCAAGAGTTTGAGGTTGCTGTGAGCTGTGATTTAACGGCACTCTTCCAAGCCTCACATAGTGAGACTCTTGTCTCAAAAAAAAAAAAGAAAAGAAAAGAAGGAAAAAGCAGTATTGTATCTTTAGGAGACAGTAGTAATAATTTTGTTGTTACCTATATTTGTATATTGTTTCTTCTGCCTCTTTGAAGGCAAGAACGTCTTAATGTTGTTTTTTTTCTTTCTCTTTTTTTTATTTTAAAATCAGGGGAAAGCGCGAACGCAGTCCCCCACTACCACAAATTATGCAGTCGAGTTTCCCACATTTGGGGAAATCGCAGGGGTCAGCACATCCGGAGTGCAATGGATAAGCCTCGCCCTGGGAAAACCACCTTCGTGATCATGGTATCTCCCCTGCCAGGTAAGTATTTTTTTTGGTGTAGGATCCTACCCATAGAAGGCACATGTATTAAATATATAGTTTAGGGATTTTTTTTAAAGATGGAGAGATAAGTAGATTCTCTTTTTGTACATAGAAGCGAAGAGGTCATAAGTGAGAGAAAGTTAGAAAAGGTACAGATATGCAAAGTATCTGAGAGAATCTGTTTCTAGTGTTGGTGGTTGGGGGGATAGAAGGCACAGAGGCTGGAGAGGGAGATCTAGGTAAGTCTTTCACCCTGGATGTCAGAATAAAAGCTTAACCCTAGACAACCAGCTTTGTGAGCTTGGACAAGTTATTTAACTTCTCTCTTAACTTCAATTTGTAATAAAATGAGAATAATAATAGTATTTATCTTAAATACTTTTGAAGAATAAATGAAATCATACATATATAGTACCTAGAATACTATTACAATTGGTAAATGTTTAATAAGTATCAGGGATGATAATAGTGGACCATAAGGAAGGCTCAGAGATTAGGAATTCATAATAGGACAGACTACTTTGAGTGTCACTTGGGAATATAGACCTTAAAAGAAGACTATGTTATACCGAATGGAATCGAAATGGAAATTCCATAAAACATATTTTATTATGCTTCAGTCAAAATAAATTAAAACATTTTTTCTTATTTCAGAGAGAATGTAAATTCATTGCATAAAGATTAGACAGTATGTTCTTACGAAAATGAATATAAGTACAATTGACCCTTCAACAGCTCTGGGTTTAGGGGAGCTGGTCCCTAGTACAGTTGAAAATTCAAATATAATTTTGATTTCCCCAACACTTAACTAGTAATAGCTTCCTTGTGGGCACTAGGCCACCGCGGTGCATTGTTGCTCGGCGGCACCGGCACCGGTCCGGGTGGCCATGGGGCGGCAGGCGGCCAGGGCACGGAGGGCCAGGTAGCGACGGCCAGTAGCGGGGCCTGCAAGGTTGGTCCGGCGTGTAGATGCCCCGCAAGCACCCGCAGCTAATGGCATCAGTGTTTTTTTCTGACTGAAGTTCTCATTTATCGACTATGGAAATGGAACAAGAAAAAATGCCTGTGAACAAGGAGCTGTGTCCAGATTCGGCCACGTACTGCTGTTCTGTGTGCCATGGCGAGGAGGCCTGGAGCTACGGCCACCCCATCCGGGGCAGGGCCAAGTCCCGCAGTGTGCCTCTCCCAAGCCGGGGAGCACCAACGAGTTCAGGAGGACATGCTGTCTGCATGGGCCTTGCCCAGTGACCACCTTTGGACCAAAGGCCTGCGTACTGTAGAACCCTCAGACCATCATGCACATTCAGGACCCTGCAAGCCAGCAGCTGGCATGGAGCAAATCTCCAAAGAGTGTTCTGGTGGTCAAGAAGGTCCGCGATGCCAGCCTGCTGCAGCTGTTCAAGGAGCTCTGCACATACCTCATGGAGGAGAGCAACATGGTTGTGTATGTGGAAAAGAAGGTGCTGGAAGACCCTGCCATTGTGAGTGATGAAAACTTTGGGGCAGTGAAGAAGAAATTCTACACTTTCCGAGAAGATTATGATGACATTTCCAATCAGATAGATCTCATCATCTGGCTGGGAGGGGATGGGACCCTGCTGTATGCATCCTCTCTGTTCCAGGGCAGTGTGCCTCCAGTCATGGCCTTCCCCCTCGGCTCCCTGGGCTTCCTGACACCTTTTGCCTTTGAGGACTTTCAGTCTCAAGTTACCCAGGTGATAGAGGGGAATGCAGCTGTTGTCCTTCGGAGTCGGCTGAATGTCAGGGTGGTGAAGGAGCCCAGGGCCAGGTAGGTGTCTATCCACAACAGGCTCAGTGAGAACAGCACACCCACTGCAGGCCTGGATGCGGAGGCCGGGCAGCAGGCCATGCAGTACCAGGTCCTAAAGGAGGTGGTGATCGACAGAGGCCCCTCCTCATACCTGTCCAATGTGGACGTCTACCTGGACGGACACCACATCACCACAGTGCAGGGCGATGGAGTGATCATGTCCACCCTGATGGGCAGCACGGCATACCAGCCATGGCTAGGGCCTCCATGATCCACCCCAACTTGCCAGCCATCATGATCACACCCATCTGCCCCCACTAGCTGTCCTTCTAGCCCATCGTGGTCCCCGCAGGGGTCGAGCTGAAGATCATGGTGTCACCAGAAGCACGGAACACAGCGTGGGTGTCCTTTGACGGCCGGAAGAGACAGGAGATCCGCCATGGAGACAGCATCAGCATCACTACCTCTTGCTACCCGCTGCCCTCCATCTGCGAGTGAGACCCCATGAGCGACTGGTCTGAGAGCCTTGTGCAGGGCCTGCACTGGAAGCAGGCCCACTTCCCTGAGGAGGAGGAGGGCGAGGGTGGGTGTGTGAGCTAGGCTGAGCTCCTGTGCGGGCACACCGGCCAGAGCCCCGAACCCTCCTGGGTCTGCATTCCCCTTCCTGGTTTCCCGTGCGCTCTCCGGGCACAGACCAACCTGTATGTGTGCGTGTGTGAACACGTCTGTCTCTCGCCATCAGTCACGAGCCACCTCTGTCGTCGGAAAAGCCTGCATCTGCATTTGTTGACCAGATCAGCTGTTTTTCTTTTAATGTTTTAAATCTGACATCTTTTTTATATTTCTAATGGAGCAAAGTGAGAACTGGGCTGAGGACTGTCTGCACAAGGCCCCCTGCTGGTCTTTGTGCTGGTTGCCTGTGACCCACCCTCACCCACCCCCAACCACCCCGTGATTCCACAAGTCAGTCTACTGAATCAAAAGGTCAGGAAGACTTCATCTGTCCTTTGATATTGAAAAGAAATGTCTCCACCAAGAATCTTCTTCATCTATGATGCTTCTGCCCTTGGGCCTGCACTTCCTGAAGCTCTTCTGGGGAGGAGCTTAGGCAAGCCACAGCCCAGAGGGGTCTGGGTGCCAACTGCGAGGCAGGCTGCTTTGCCCTGGTTTCTGGAGAGTGCTGGGTGCGCCCCTGCCCTCCCTGCTCAGGTCAGCACCAAGTCTTGCTGGACTCCCCAGCGCTGAGCCAGAGGCCTCTGGTCCCCTCCCAGAGCTGCTGTGTGGCCCAGCGTTCCCAGAGGGCTGTCAAGCATTCTGGGCTGATACACATTCCTCATGCAGCTTCAGCTCCCAGGAAGATGTTTTAAATCCTACATATACTTTGTAGAGATTCTTATAAACTTTCTGAAGTGCTTACATACATATTTTCTTGTACACACTTTTGTGAAGACCCTGCTGATGTTTACACTGTGTCCTGCCTGGCGCTGTCCAGCCTCTCGCAGCCCTGATGGTCCAGGAGAGAGCCGTGTTTGAGCCGGACAATTGCGATGAGAATTTTGAGACAAAACAGTGAGGGTACTTCTATGAGCCCCCTGCAGAGAACCAGGAGTCTCTTGAACGCGTGGTGTGGTGCCTGGGGTGTGGTCTGCACATGGGAGCAGCACCCTGGGCGCTTTCCGACAGGAGTCCCAAAGGCAGGAGGCTGTTTTTGAGTAGCTGCTCTTAGAGGTTTGCCCAAGAAATCACCCCTCTCATCATTCATTGGTGAGAACAGGAGAATGAGGACCCTTTCATGAGGTGCAGGTCATGCCCTCGGCATCGATGAAGTGGAGTGTCTGAAGATGCTGATTATGATTCTGGGCGACACTGAAGTGGCAGAGGGGCCCCCCAGGTCCTGAGTCTGCCCATGACTCTGAGTGCCAGCAGGACCTCCATCTGCCACCCACAGGCTGAGGGGAAGGGGCCCCAGTACCTCAGTTTTAGGCCCAGAGACAGTGGTATTTGGAATTTCAGTCCCTTATCTAAACAAAAAAGCAAATGCTAAATTTTGTCCTAAAGCAGTACGAGATTGGAATGATCTAGACAATTCTAGATTTTTGAAGTGAATCTTAATGTTTCATATTGTTAATATCTTAAAATTTGTTAAATGTTGAAAGCCTTACTACTATTTTCAGATCCTTTCAATAAACAGACTTGTTAAAAAGAAAAAAATAGCTTCCTTGTGACCAGAAGCCTTACCTATAACCCTATTATTATCATTAATATATAATAATATCACATATAACATAAACAGTTAATGTATGTGTATTCTGTGTGTTATATGCATTGTATACTCTATTCTTAAAGAAAGCTAGGCAAAAGAAAACATTATTATGAAAAGCATAGGAGGCTCGGTGCCTGTAGTTCAAGCCGCTAGGGCACCAGCCACATACATCAGAGCTGGCAGGTTTGAATCCAGCTCGGGCCTGCCAAACAGCAATGACAACTATAACCAAAAAATAGCTGGGCATTGTGGCAGGCGCCTGTAGACCCAGCTATTTGGGAGGCTGAGTCAAGAGAATTGCTTAAGCCCAGGAGTTGGAGGTTGCTGTGAGCTGTGATGCCACAGCACTCTACCCAGGGTAACAGCCTGATGCTCTGTCTCAAAAAAAAAGCATAGGAAGAGAAAATAATTTTACTTTTCATTAAGTGAAAGTGCATCATTTATTTTATGGGTCTTCATTCTTATCAACTTCATGTTGTATAGGCCAAGGAGGAAGGAGGGAAAGGAGGGGCTAGTTTTGCTCTCTCAGGGGTGACAGAAGTGGAAGAAAATCCACCTGTCAGTGCATCCTCACAGTTCAAATCTGCGTTGTGCAAGGGTCAACTTAATCTGTAATCTTAATCACTCAAAATCTAAGTCAGATGCTCTCTGGCCTCTATGCCCTGTGTGAACTTTTCACTTAGGCCAGTTATTTGAACTCCTGGAAGGTATATTCTATATGAATTTTAACTTTTTTTTATTTTTAGTACTTACATTTACTACTCATAATTAATTTCATTTGCTTGCCATGCAATTTATTGTCTATTTTAAAAATAAGATAGAAATAAGATAATTTGTTTTCTATCTTAAGTATAAGGTAGAAATAATACAATTTATTTTCTATCTTAAACATACAATAATCTATCTGAGAAAATAGATGTGTGATTTTGGGAATACATACCTAATTTAATACCAACCAAATTGGATACTAGAATTTACTACACAGTCTGAATGCAAGAAATATCTGATTGTGTCGTGCCTGTTTCTGTGATATGCAGTATTACAACATGAAAATGTCTTTTATGAAATGAGAGTTTTGAAAGCCCAAATGCCCATCAATCCATGAATGGATTAATAAA